>NW_024428421.1:0-29393 GCF_017562075.2 Anopheles merus | reverse complement strand
CATCTATTATCGTTGTTACGGATGTTTCATCCAAATGAAGCCATCTTGCCTATTTCAATGGCCTGAATTTGATGTTGAGTTTTGTTGCCATCTATTATCGTTGTTACGGCCATGTTTCATCCAAATGAAGCCATCTTGCCTTATTTCAATGGCCTTGAAATTTGATGTTGAGTTTTGTTGCCATCTTTATCGTTGTTACGGCATGTTTCATCCAAATGAAGCATCTGCACTATTTCAATGGCCTTGAATTTGATGTTGAGTTTGTTGCCATCTATTATCGGTGTTACGGCCATGTTTCATCCAAATGAAGCCATCTGCACTATTTCAATGGCTTGAAATTTGATGTGAGTTTTGTTGATTATTATCGTTGTTACGGCCATGTTTCATCCAAATGAAGCCATCTGCACTATTTCAATGGCCTGAAATTTGATGTTGAGTTTTGTTGCCATCTATTATCGTGTTACGGCCATGTTCATCCAAATGAAGCCATCTGCCACTATTCCAATGGCCTTAATTTGATGTGAGTTTTGTTGCCAATCTTATCGTTGTTACGGCCATGTTTCATCCAAATGAAGCCATCTTGCACTATTTCAATGGCCTTGAAATTTGATGTTGAGTTTGTTGCCATCTATTATCGTTGTTACGGCCATGTTTCATCAAATGAAGCCATCTTGCCTATTTCAATGGCCTTGAAATTTGATGTTGTTTTGTTGCCATCTATTATCGTTGTTACGGCCATGTTTCATCCAAATGAAGCCATCTTGCACTATTTCAATGGCCTTGAAATTTGATGTTGAGTTTTGTTGCCATCTATTATCGTTGTTACGGCCATGTTTCATCCAAATGAAGCCATCTTGCACTATTTCAATGGCCTTGAAATTTGATGTTGAGTTTTGTTGCCATCTATTATCGTTGTTACGGCCATGTTTCATCCAAATGAAGCCATCTTGCACTATTTCAATGGCCGTTAAATTTGATGTTGAGTTTTGTTGCCATCTATTATCGTTGTTACGGCCATGTTTCATCCAAATGAAGCCATCTTGCACTATTTCAATGGCCTTGAAATTTGATGTTGAGTTTTGTTGCCATCTATTATCGTTGTTACGGCCATGTTTCATCCAAATGAAGCCATCTTGCACTATTTCAATGGCCTTGAAATTTGATGTTGAGTTTTGTTGCCATCTATTATCGTTGTTACGGCCATGTTTCATCCAAATGAAGCCATCTTGCACTATTTCAATGGCCTTGAAATTTGATGTTGAGTTTTGTTGCCATCTATTATCGTTGTTACGGCCATGTTTCATCCAAATGAAGCCATCTTGCACTATTTCAATGGCCTTGAAATTTGATGTTGAGTTTTGTTGCCATCTATTATCGTTGTTACGGCCATGTTTCATCCAAATGAAGCCATCTTGCACTATTTCAATGGCCTTGAAATTTGATGTTGAGTTTTGTTGCCATCTATTATCGTTGTTACGGCCATGTTTCATCCAAATGAAGCCATCTTGCACTATTTCAATGGCCTTGAATTTGATGTTGAGTTTTGTTGCCATCTATTATCGTTGTTACGGCCATGTTTCATCCAAATGAAGCCATCTTGCACTATTTCAATGGCCTTGAAATTTGATGTTGAGTTTTGTTGCCATCTATTATCGTTGTTACGGCCATGTTTCATCCAAATGAAGCCATCTTGCACTATTTCAATGGCCTTGAAATTTGATGTTGAGTTTTGTTGCCATCTATTATCGTTGTTACGGCCATGTTTCATCCAAATGAAGCCATCTTGCACTATTTCAATGGCCTTGAAATTTGATGTTGAGTTTTGTTGCCATCTATTATCGTTGTTACGGCCATGTTTCATCCAAATGAAGCCATCTTGCACTATTTCAATGGCCTTGAAATTTGATGTTGAGTTTTGTTGCCATCTATTATCGTTGTTACGGCCATGTTTCATCCAAATGAAGCCATCTTGCACTATTTCAATGGCCTTGAAATTTGATGTTGAGTTTTGTTGCCATCTATTATCGTTGTTACGGCCATGTTTCATCCAAATGAAGCCATCTTGCACTATTTCAATGGCCTTGAAATTTGATGTTGAGTTTTGTTGCCATCTATTATCGTTGTTACGGCCATGTTTCATCCAAATGAAGCCATCTTGCACTATTTCAATGGCCTTGAAATTTGATGTTGAGTTTTGTTGCCATCTATTATCGTTGTTACGGCCATGTTTCATCCAAATGAAGCCATCTTGCACTATTTCAATGGCCTTGAAATTTGATGTTGAGTTTTGTTGCCATCTATTATCGTTGTTACGGCCATGTTTCATCCAAATGAAGCCATCTTGCACTATTTCAATGGCCTTGAAATTTGATGTTGAGTTTTGTTGCCATCTATTATCGTTGTTACGGCCATGTTTCATCCAAATGAAGCCATCTTGCACTATTTCAATGGCCTTGAAATTTGATGTTGAGTTTTGTTGCCATCTATTATCGTTGTTACGGCCATGTTTCATCCAAATGAAGCCATCTTGCACTATTTCAATGGCCTTGAAATTTGATGTTGAGTTTTGTTGCCATCTATTATCGTTGTTACGGCCATGTTTCATCCAAATGAAGCCATCTTGCACTATTTCAATGGCCTTGAAATTTGATGTTGAGTTTTGTTGCCATCTATTATCGTTGTTACGGCCATGTTTCATCCAAATGAAGCCATCTTGCACTATTTCAATGGCCTTGAAATTTGATGTTGAGTTTTGTTGCCATCTATTATCGTTGTTACGGCCATGTTTCATCCAAATGAAGCCATCTTGCACTATTTCAATGGCCTTGAAATTTGATGTTGAGTTTTGTTGCCATCTATTATCGTTGTTACGGCCATGTTTCATCCAAATGAAGCCATCTTGCACTATTTCAATGGCCTTGAAATTTGATGTTGAGTTTTGTTGCCATCTATTATCGTTGTTACGGCCATGTTTCATCCAAATGAAGCCATCTTGCACTATTTCAATGGCCTTGAAATTTGATGTTGAGTTTTGTTGCCATCTATTATCGTTGTTACGGCCATGTTTCATCCAAATGAAGCCATCTTGCACTATTTCAATGGCCTTGAAATTTGATGTTGAGTTTTGTTGCCATCTATTATCGTTGTTACGGCCATGTTTCATCCAAATGAAGCCATCTTGCACTATTTCAATGGCCTTGAAATTTGATGTTGAGTTTTGTTGCCATCTATTATCGTTGTTACGGCCATGTTTCATCCAAATGAAGCCATCTTGCACTATTTCAATGGCCTTGAAATTTGATGTTGAGTTTTGTTGCCATCTATTATCGTTGTTACGGCCATGTTTCATCCAAATGAAGCCATCTTGCACTATTTCAATGGCCTTGAAATTTGATGTTGAGTTTTGTTGCCATCTATTATCGTTGTTACGGCCATGTTTCATCCAAATGAAGCCATCTTGCACTATTTCAATGGCCTTGAAATTTGATGTTGAGTTTTGTTGCCATCTATTATCGTTGTTACGGCCATGTTTCATCCAAATGAAGCCATCTTGCACTATTTCAATGGCCTTGAAATTTGATGTTGAGTTTTGTTGCCATCTATTATCGTTGTTACGGCCATGTTTCATCCAAATGAAGCCATCTTGCACTATTTCAATGGCCTTGAAATTTGATGTTGAGTTTTGTTGCCATCTATTATCGTTGTTACGGCCATGTTTCATCCAAATGAAGCCATCTTGCACTATTTCAATGGCCTTGAAATTTGATGTTGAGTTTTGTTGCCATCTATTATCGTTGTTACGGCCATGTTTCATCCAAATGAAGCCATCTTGCACTATTTCAATGGCCTTGAAATTTGATGTTGAGTTTTGTTGCCATCTATTATCGTTGTTACGGCCATGTTTCATCCAAATGAAGCCATCTTGCACTATTTCAATGGCCTTGAAATTTGATGTTGAGTTTTGTTGCCATCTATTATCGTTGTTACGGCCATGTTTCATCCAAATGAAGCCATCTTGCACTATTTCAATGGCCTTGAAATTTGATGTTGAGTTTTGTTGCCATCTATTATCGTTGTTACGGCCATGTTTCATCCAAATGAAGCCATCTTGCACTATTTCAATGGCCTTGAAATTTGATGTTGAGTTTTGTTGCCATCTATTATCGTTGTTACGGCCATGTTTCATCCAAATGAAGCCATCTTGCACTATTTCAATGGCCTTGAAATTTGATGTTGAGTTTTGTTGCCATCTATTATCGTTGTTACGGCCATGTTTCATCCAAATGAAGCCATCTTGCACTATTTCAATGGCCTTGAAATTTGATGTTGAGTTTTGTTGCCATCTATTATCGTTGTTACGGCCATGTTTCATCCAAATGAAGCCATCTTGCACTATTTCAATGGCCTTGAAATTTGATGTTGAGTTTTGTTGCCATCTATTATCGTTGTTACGGCCATGTTTCATCCAAATGAAGCCATCTTGCACTATTTCAATGGCCTTGAAATTTGATGTTGAGTTTTGTTGCCATCTATTATCGTTGTTACGGCCATGTTTCATCCAAATGAAGCCATCTTGCACTATTTCAATGGCCGTGAAATTTGATGTTGAGTTTTGTTGCCATCTATTATCGTTGTTACGGCCATGTTTCATCCAAATGAAGCCATCTTGCACTATTTCAATGGCCTTGAAATTTGATGTTGAGTTTTGTTGCCATCTATTATCGTTGTTACGGCCATGTTTCATCCAAATGAAGCCATCTTGCACTATTTCAATGGCCTTGAAATTTGATGTTGAGTTTTGTTGCCATCTATTATCGTTGTTACGGCCATGTTTCATCCAAATGAAGCCATCTTGCACTATTTCAATGGCCTTGAAATTTGATGTTGAGTTTTGTTGCCATCTATTATCGTTGTTACGGCCATGTTTCATCCAAATGAAGCCATCTTGCACTATTTCAATGGCCTTGAAATTTGATGTTGAGTTTTGTTGCCATCTATTATCGTTGTTACGGCCATGTTTCATCCAAATGAAGCCATCTTGCACTATTTCAATGGCCTTGAAATTTGATGTTGAGTTTTGTTGCCATCTATTATCGTTGTTACGGCCATGTTTCATCCAAATGAAGCCATCTTGCACTATTTCAATGGCCTTGAAATTTGATGTTGAGTTTTGTTGCCATCTATTATCGTTGTTACGGCCATGTTTCATCCAAATGAAGCCATCTTGCACTATTTCAATGGCCTTGAAATTTGATGTTGAGTTTTGTTGCCATCTATTATCGTTGTTACGGCCATGTTTCATCCAAATGAAGCCATCTTGCACTATTTCAATGGCCTTGAAATTTGATGTTGAGTTTTGTTGCCATCTATTATCGTTGTTACGGCCATGTTTCATCCAAATGAAGCCATCTTGCACTATTTCAATGGCCTTGAAATTTGATGTTGAGTTTTGTTGCCATCTATTATCGTTGTTACGGCCATGTTTCATCCAAATGAAGCCATCTTGCACTATTTCAATGGCCTTGAAATTTGATGTTGAGTTTTGTTGCCATCTATTATCGTTGTTACGGCCATGTTTCATCCAAATGAAGCCATCTTGCACTATTTCAATGGCCTTGAAATTTGATGTTGAGTTTTGTTGCCATCTATTATCGTTGTTACGGCCATGTTTCATCCAAATGAAGCCATCTTGCACTATTTCAATGGCCTTGAAATTTGATGTTGAGTTTTGTTGCCATCTATTATCGTTGTTACGGCCATGTTTCATCCAAATGAAGCCATCTTGCACTATTTCAATGGCCTTGAAATTTGATGTTGAGTTTTGTTGCCATCTATTATCGTTGTTACGGCCATGTTTCATCCAAATGAAGCCATCTTGCACTATTTCAATGGCCTTGAAATTTGATGTTGAGTTTTGTTGCCATCTATTATCGTTGTTACGGCCATGTTTCATCCAAATGAAGCCATCTTGCACTATTTCAATGGCCTTGAAATTTGATGTTGAGTTTTGTTGCCATCTATTATCGTTGTTACGGCCATGTTTCATCCAAATGAAGCCATCTTGCACTATTTCAATGGCCTTGAAATTTGATGTTGAGTTTTGTTGCCATCTATTATCGTTGTTACGGCCATGTTTCATCCAAATGAAGCCATCTTGCACTATTTCAATGGCCTTGAAATTTGATGTTGAGTTTTGTTGCCATCTATTATCGTTGTTACGGCCATGTTTCATCCAAATGAAGCCATCTTGCACTATTTCAATGGCCTTGAAATTTGATGTTGAGTTTTGTTGCCATCTATTATCGTTGTTACGGCCATGTTTCATCCAAATGAAGCCATCTTGCACTATTTCAATGGCCTTGAAATTTGATGTTGAGTTTTGTTGCCATCTATTATCGTTGTTACGGCCATGTTTCATCCAAATGAAGCCATCTTGCACTATTTCAATGGCCTTGAAATTTGATGTTGAGTTTTGTTGCCATCTATTATCGTTGTTACGGCCATGTTTCATCCAAATGAAGCCATCTTGCACTATTTCAATGGCCTTGAAATTTGATGTTGAGTTTTGTTGCCATCTATTATCGTTGTTACGGCCATGTTTCATCCAAATGAAGCCATCTTGCACTATTTCAATGGCCTTGAAATTTGATGTTGAGTTTTGTTGCCATCTATTATCGTTGTTACGGCCATGTTTCATCCAAATGAAGCCATCTTGCACTATTTCAATGGCCTTGAAATTTGATGTTGAGTTTTGTTGCCATCTATTATCGTTGTTACGGCCATGTTTCATCCAAATGAAGCCATCTTGCACTATTTCAATGGCCTTGAAATTTGATGTTGAGTTTTGTTGCCATCTATTATCGTTGTTACGGCCATGTTTCATCCAAATGAAGCCATCTTGCACTATTTCAATGGCCTTGAAATTTGATGTTGAGTTTTGTTGCCATCTATTATCGTTGTTACGGCCATGTTTCATCCAAATGAAGCCATCTTGCACTATTTCAATGGCCTTGAAATTTGATGTTGAGTTTTGTTGCCATCTATTATCGTTGTTACGGCCATGTTTCATCCAAATGAAGCCATCTTGCACTATTTCAATGGCCTTGAAATTTGATGTTGAGTTTTGTTGCCATCTATTATCGTTGTTACGGCCATGTTTCATCCAAATGAAGCCATCTTGCACTATTTCAATGGCCTTGAAATTTGATGTTGAGTTTTGTTGCCATCTATTATCGTTGTTACGGCCATGTTTCATCCAAATGAAGCCATCTTGCACTATTTCAATGGCCTTGAAATTTGATGTTGAGTTTTGTTGCCATCTATTATCGTTGTTACGGCCATGTTTCATCCAAATGAAGCCATCTTGCACTATTTCAATGGCCTTGAAATTTGATGTTGAGTTTTGTTGCCATCTATTATCGTTGTTACGGCCATGTTTCATCCAAATGAAGCCATCTTGCACTATTTCAATGGCCTTGAAATTTGATGTTGAGTTTTGTTGCCATCTATTATCGTTGTTACGGCCATGTTTCATCCAAATGAAGCCATCTTGCACTATTTCAATGGCCTTGAAATTTGATGTTGAGTTTTGTTGCCATCTATTATCGTTGTTACGGCCATGTTTCATCCAAATGAAGCCATCTTGCACTATTTCAATGGCCTTGAAATTTGATGTTGAGTTTTGTTGCCATCTATTATCGTTGTTACGGCCATGTTTCATCCAAATGAAGCCATCTTGCACTATTTCAATGGCCTTGAAATTTGATGTTGAGTTTTGTTGCCATCTATTATCGTTGTTACGGCCATGTTTCATCCAAATGAAGCCATCTTGCACTATTTCAATGGCCTTGAAATTTGATGTTGAGTTTTGTTGCCATCTATTATCGTTGTTACGGCCATGTTTCATCCAAATGAAGCCATCTTGCACTATTTCAATGGCCTTGAAATTTGATGTTGAGTTTTGTTGCCATCTATTATCGTTGTTACGGCCATGTTTCATCCAAATGAAGCCATCTTGCACTATTTCAATGGCCTTGAAATTTGATGTTGAGTTTTGTTGCCATCTATTATCGTTGTTACGGCCATGTTTCATCCAAATGAAGCCATCTTGCACTATTTCAATGGCCTTGAAATTTGATGTTGAGTTTTGTTGCCATCTATTATCGTTGTTACGGCCATGTTTCATCCAAATGAAGCCATCTTGCCTATTTCAATGGCCTTGAAATTTGATGTTGAGTTTTGTTGCCATCTATTATCGTTGTTACGGCCATGTTTCATCCAAATGAAGCCATCTTGCACTATTTCAATGGCCTTGAAATTTGATGTTGAGTTTTGTTGCCATCTATTATCGTTGTTACGGCCATGTTTCATCCAAATGAAGCCATCTTGCACTATTTCAATGGCCTTGAAATTTGATGTTGAGTTTTGTTGCCATCTATTATCGTTGTTACGGCCATGTTTCATCCAAATGAAGCCATCTTGCACTATTTCAATGGCCTTGAAATTTGATGTTGAGTTTTGTTGCCATCTATTATCGTTGTTACGGCCATGTTTCATCCAAATGAAGCCATCTTGCACTATTTCAATGGCCTTGAAATTTGATGTTGAGTTTTGTTGCCATCTATTATCGTTGTTACGGCCATGTTTCATCCAAATGAAGCCATCTTGCACTATTTCAATGGCCTTGAAATTTGATGTTGAGTTTTGTTGCCATCTATTATCGTTGTTACGGCCATGTTTCATCCAAATGAAGCCATCTTGCACTATTTCAATGGCCTTGAAATTTGATGTTGAGTTTTGTTGCCATCTATTATCGTTGTTACGGCCATGTTTCATCCAAATGAAGCCATCTTGCACTATTTCAATGGCCTTGAAATTTGATGTTGAGTTTTGTTGCCATCTATTATCGTTGTTACGGCCATGTTTCATCCAAATGAAGCCATCTTGCACTATTTCAATGGCCTTGAAATTTGATGTTGAGTTTTGTTGCCATCTATTATCGTTGTTACGGCCATGTTTCATCCAAATGAAGCCATCTTGCACTATTTCAATGGCCTTGAAATTTGATGTTGAGTTTTGTTGCCATCTATTATCGTTGTTACGGCCATGTTTCATCCAAATGAAGCCATCTTGCACTATTTCAATGGCCTTGAAATTTGATGTTGAGTTTTGTTGCCATCTATTATCGTTGTTACGGCCATGTTTCATCCAAATGAAGCCATCTTGCACTATTTCAATGGCCTTGAAATTTGATGTTGAGTTTTGTTGCCATCTATTATCGTTGTTACGGCCATGTTTCATCCAAATGAAGCCATCTTGCACTATTTCAATGGCCTTGAAATTTGATGTTGAGTTTTGTTGCCATCTATTATCGTTGTTACGGCCATGTTTCATCCAAATGAAGCCATCTTGCACTATTTCAATGGCCTTGAAATTTGATGTTGAGTTTTGTTGCCATCTATTATCGTTGTTACGGCCATGTTTCATCCAAATGAAGCCATCTTGCACTATTTCAATGGCCTTGAAATTTGATGTTGAGTTTTGTTGCCATCTATTATCGTTGTTACGGCCATGTTTCATCCAAATGAAGCCATCTTGCACTATTTCAATGGCCTTGAAATTTGATGTTGAGTTTTGTTGCCATCTATTATCGTTGTTACGGCCATGTTTCATCCAAATGAAGCCATCTTGCCTATTTCAATGGCCTTGAAATTTGATGTTGAGTTTTGTTGCCATCTATTATCGTTGTTACGGCCATGTTTCATCCAAATGAAGCCATCTTGCACTATTTCAATGGCCTTGAAATTTGATGTTGAGTTTTGTTGCCATCTATTATCGTTGTTACGGCCATGTTTCATCCAAATGAAGCCATCTTGCACTATTTCAATGGCCTTGAAATTTGATGTTGAGTTTTGTTGCCATCTATTATCGTTGTTACGGCCATGTTTCATCCAAATGAAGCCATCTTGCACTATTTCAATGGCCTTGAAATTTGATGTTGAGTTTTGTTGCCATCTATTATCGTTGTTACGGCCATGTTTCATCCAAATGAAGCCATCTTGCACTATTTCAATGGCCTTGAAATTTGATGTTGAGTTTTGTTGCCATCTATTATCGTTGTTACGGCCATGTTTCATCCAAATGAAGCCATCTTGCACTATTTCAATGGCCTTGAAATTTGATGTTGAGTTTTGTTGCCATCTATTATCGTTGTTACGGCCATGTTTCATCCAAATGAAGCCATCTTGCACTATTTCAATGGCCTTGAAATTTGATGTTGAGTTTTGTTGCCATCTATTATCGTTGTTACGGCCATGTTTCATCCAAATGAAGCCATCTTGCACTATTTCAATGGCCTTGAAATTTGATGTTGAGTTTTGTTGCCATCTATTATCGTTGTTACGGCCATGTTTCATCCAAATGAAGCCATCTTGCACTATTTCAATGGCCTTGAAATTTGATGTTGAGTTTTGTTGCCATCTATTATCGTTGTTACGGCCATGTTTCATCCAAATGAAGCCATCTTGCACTATTTCAATGGCCTTGAAATTTGATGTTGAGTTTTGTTGCCATCTATTATCGTTGTTACGGCCATGTTTCATCCAAATGAAGCCATCTTGCACTATTTCAATGGCCTTGAAATTTGATGTTGAGTTTTGTTGCCATCTATTATCGTTGTTACGGCCATGTTTCATCCAAATGAAGCCATCTTGCACTATTTCAATGGCCTTGAAATTTGATGTTGAGTTTTGTTGCCATCTATTATCGTTGTTACGGCCATGTTTCATCCAAATGAAGCCATCTTGCACTATTTCAATGGCCTTGAAATTTGATGTTGAGTTTTGTTGCCATCTATTATCGTTGTTACGGCCATGTTTCATCCAAATGAAGCCATCTTGCACTATTTCAATGGCCTTGAAATTTGATGTTGAGTTTTGTTGCCATCTATTATCGTTGTTACGGCCATGTTTCATCCAAATGAAGCCATCTTGCACTATTTCAATGGCCTTGAAATTTGATGTTGAGTTTTGTTGCCATCTATTATCGTTGTTACGGCCATGTTTCATCCAAATGAAGCCATCTTGCACTATTTCAATGGCCTTGAAATTTGATGTTGAGTTTTGTTGCCATCTATTATCGTTGTTACGGCCATGTTTCATCCAAATGAAGCCATCTTGCACTATTTCAATGGCCTTGAAATTTGATGTTGAGTTTTGTTGCCATCTATTATCGTTGTTACGGCCATGTTTCATCCAAATGAAGCCATCTTGCACTATTTCAATGGCCTTGAAATTTGATGTTGAGTTTTGTTGCCATCTATTATCGTTGTTACGGCCATGTTTCATCCAAATGAAGCCATCTTGCACTATTTCAATGGCCTTGAAATTTGATGTTGAGTTTTGTTGCCATCTATTATCGTTGTTACGGCCATGTTTCATCCAAATGAAGCCATCTTGCACTATTTCAATGGCCTTGAAATTTGATGTTGAGTTTTGTTGCCATCTATTATCGTTGTTACGGCCATGTTTCATCCAAATGAAGCCATCTTGCACTATTTCAATGGCCTTGAAATTTGATGTTGAGTTTTGTTGCCATCTATTATCGTTGTTACGGCCATGTTTCATCCAAATGAAGCCATCTTGCACTATTTCAATGGCCTTGAAATTTGATGTTGAGTTTTGTTGCCATCTATTATCGTTGTTACGGCCATGTTTCATCCAAATGAAGCCATCTTGCACTATTTCAATGGCCTTGAAATTTGATGTTGAGTTTTGTTGCCATCTATTATCGTTGTTACGGCCATGTTTCATCCAAATGAAGCCATCTTGCACTATTTCAATGGCCTTGAAATTTGATGTTGAGTTTTGTTGCCATCTATTATCGTTGTTACGGCCATGTTTCATCCAAATGAAGCCATCTTGCACTATTTCAATGGCCTTGAAATTTGATGTTGAGTTTTGTTGCCATCTATTATCGTTGTTACGGCCATGTTTCATCCAAATGAAGCCATCTTGCACTATTTCAATGGCCTTGAAATTTGATGTTGAGTTTTGTTGCCATCTATTATCGTTGTTACGGCCATGTTTCATCCAAATGAAGCCATCTTGCACTATTTCAATGGCCTTGAAATTTGATGTTGAGTTTTGTTGCCATCTATTATCGTTGTTACGGCCATGTTTCATCCAAATGAAGCCATCTTGCACTATTTCAATGGCCTTGAAATTTGATGTTGAGTTTTGTTGCCATCTATTATCGTTGTTACGGCCATGTTTCATCCAAATGAAGCCATCTTGCACTATTTCAATGGCCTTGAAATTTGATGTTGAGTTTTGTTGCCATCTATTATCGTTGTTACGGCCATGTTTCATCCAAATGAAGCCATCTTGCACTATTTCAATGGCCTTGAAATTTGATGTTGAGTTTTGTTGCCATCTATTATCGTTGTTACGGCCATGTTTCATCCAAATGAAGCCATCTTGCACTATTTCAATGGCCTTGAAATTTGATGTTGAGTTTTGTTGCCATCTATTATCGTTGTTACGGCCATGTTTCATCCAAATGAAGCCATCTTGCACTATTTCAATGGCCTTGAAATTTGATGTTGAGTTTTGTTGCCATCTATTATCGTTGTTACGGCCATGTTTCATCCAAATGAAGCCATCTTGCCTATTTCAATGGCCTTGAAATTTGATGTTGAGTTTTGTTGCCATCTATTATCGTTGTTACGGCCATGTTTCATCCAAATGAAGCCATCTTGCACTATTTCAATGGCCTTGAAATTTGATGTTGAGTTTTGTTGCCATCTATTATCGTTGTTACGGCCATGTTTCATCCAAATGAAGCCATCTTGCACTATTTCAATGGCCTTGAAATTTGATGTTGAGTTTTGTTGCCATCTATTATCGTTGTTACGGCCATGTTTCATCCAAATGAAGCCATCTTGCACTATTTCAATGGCCTTGAAATTTGATGTTGAGTTTTGTTGCCATCTATTATCGTTGTTACGGCCATGTTTCATCCAAATGAAGCCATCTTGCACTATTTCAATGGCCTTGAAATTTGATGTTGAGTTTTGTTGCCATCTATTATCGTTGTTACGGCCATGTTTCATCCAAATGAAGCCATCTTGCACTATTTCAATGGCCTTGAAATTTGATGTTGAGTTTTGTTGCCATCTATTATCGTTGTTACGGCCATGTTTCATCCAAATGAAGCCATCTTGCACTATTTCAATGGCCTTGAAATTTGATGTTGAGTTTTGTTGCCATCTATTATCGTTGTTACGGCCATGTTTCATCCAAATGAAGCCATCTTGCACTATTTCAATGGCCTTGAAATTTGATGTTGAGTTTTGTTGCCATCTATTATCGTTGTTACGGCCATGTTTCATCCAAATGAAGCCATCTTGCACTATTTCAATGGCCTTGAAATTTGATGTTGAGTTTTGTTGCCATCTATTATCGTTGTTACGGCCATGTTTCATCCAAATGAAGCCATCTTGCACTATTTCAATGGCCTTGAAATTTGATGTTGAGTTTTGTTGCCATCTATTATCGTTGTTACGGCCATGTTTCATCCAAATGAAGCCATCTTGCACTATTTCAATGGCCTTGAAATTTGATGTTGAGTTTTGTTGCCATCTATTATCGTTGTTACGGCCATGTTTCATCCAAATGAAGCCATCTTGCACTATTTCAATGGCCTTGAAATTTGATGTTGAGTTTTGTTGCCATCTATTATCGTTGTTACGGCCATGTTTCATCCAAATGAAGCCATCTTGCACTATTTCAATGGCCTTGAAATTTGATGTTGAGTTTTGTTGCCATCTATTATCGTTGTTACGGCCATGTTTCATCCAAATGAAGCCATCTTGCACTATTTCAATGGCCTTGAAATTTGATGTTGAGTTTTGTTGCCATCTATTATCGTTGTTACGGCCATGTTTCATCCAAATGAAGCCATCTTGCACTATTTCAATGGCCTTGAAATTTGATGTTGAGTTTTGTTGCCATCTATTATCGTTGTTACGGCCATGTTTCATCCAAATGAAGCCATCTTGCACTATTTCAATGGCCTTGAAATTTGATGTTGAGTTTTGTTGCCATCTATTATCGTTGTTACGGCCATGTTTCATCCAAATGAAGCCATCTTGCACTATTTCAATGGCCTTGAAATTTGATGTTGAGTTTTGTTGCCATCTATTATCGTTGTTACGGCCATGTTTCATCCAAATGAAGCCATCTTGCACTATTTCAATGGCCTTGAAATTTGATGTTGAGTTTTGTTGCCATCTATTATCGTTGTTACGGCCATGTTTCATCCAAATGAAGCCATCTTGCACTATTTCAATGGCCTTGAAATTTGATGTTGAGTTTTGTTGCCATCTATTATCGTTGTTACGGCCATGTTTCATCCAAATGAAGCCATCTTGCACTATTTCAATGGCCTTGAAATTTGATGTTGAGTTTTGTTGCCATCTATTATCGTTGTTACGGCCATGTTTCATCCAAATGAAGCCATCTTGCACTATTTCAATGGCCTTGAAATTTGATGTTGAGTTTTGTTGCCATCTATTATCGTTGTTACGGCCATGTTTCATCCAAATGAAGCCATCTTGCACTATTTCAATGGCCTTGAAATTTGATGTTGAGTTTTGTTGCCATCTATTATCGTTGTTACGGCCATGTTTCATCCAAATGAAGCCATCTTGCACTATTTCAATGGCCTTGAAATTTGATGTTGAGTTTTGTTGCCATCTATTATCGTTGTTACGGCCATGTTTCATCCAAATGAAGCCATCTTGCACTATTTCAATGGCCGTGAAATTTGATGTTGAGTTTTGTTGCCATCTATTATCGTTGTTACGGCCATGTTTCATCCAAATGAAGCCATCTTGCACTATTTCAATGGCCTTGAAATTTGATGTTGAGTTTTGTTGCCATCTATTATCGTTGTTACGGCCATGTTTCATCCAAATGAAGCCATCTTGCACTATTTCAATGGCCTTGAAATTTGATGTTGAGTTTTGTTGCCATCTATTATCGTTGTTACGGCCATGTTTCATCCAAATGAAGCCATCTTGCACTATTTCAATGGCCTTGAAATTTGATGTTGAGTTTTGTTGCCATCTATTATCGTTGTTACGGCCATGTTTCATCCAAATGAAGCCATCTTGCACTATTTCAATGGCCTTGAAATTTGATGTTGAGTTTTGTTGCCATCTATTATCGTTGTTACGGCCATGTTTCATCCAAATGAAGCCATCTTGCACTATTTCAATGGCCTTGAAATTTGATGTTGAGTTTTGTTGCCATCTATTATCGTTGTTACGGCCATGTTTCATCCAAATGAAGCCATCTTGCACTATTTCAATGGCCTTGAAATTTGATGTTGAGTTTTGTTGCCATCTATTATCGTTGTTACGGCCATGTTTCATCCAAATGAAGCCATCTTGCACTATTTCAATGGCCTTGAAATTTGATGTTGAGTTTTGTTGCCATCTATTATCGTTGTTACGGCCATGTTTCATCCAAATGAAGCCATCTTGCACTATTTCAATGGCCTTGAAATTTGATGTTGAGTTTTGTTGCCATCTATTATCGTTGTTACGGCCATGTTTCATCCAAATGAAGCCATCTTGCACTA
Organism: Anopheles merus; assembly: GCF_017562075.2. Classification (NCBI taxonomy): domain Eukaryota; kingdom Metazoa; phylum Arthropoda; class Insecta; order Diptera; family Culicidae; genus Anopheles; species Anopheles merus. The sequence goes on along the minus strand of NW_024428421.1, from coordinate 13,748 downwards.
TTTCAATGGCCTTGAAATTTGATGTTGAGTTTTGTTGCCATCTATTATCGTTGTTACGGCCATGTTTCATCCAAATGAAGCCATCTTGCACTATTTCAATGGCCTTGAAATTTGATGTTGAGTTTTGTTGCCATCTATTATCGTTGTTACGGCCATGTTTCATCCAAATGAAGCCATCTTGCACTATTTCAATGGCCTTGAAATTTGATGTTGAGTTTTGTTGCCATCTATTATCGTTGTTACGGCCATGTTTCATCCAAATGAAGCCATCTTGCACTATTTCAATGGCCTTGAAATTTGATGTTGAGTTTTGTTGCCATCTATTATCGTTGTTACGGCCATGTTTCATCCAAATGAAGCCATCTTGCACTATTTCAATGGCCTTGAAATTTGATGTTGAGTTTTGTTGCCATCTATTATCGTTGTTACGGCCATGTTTCATCCAAATGAAGCCATCTTGCACTATTTCAATGGCCTTGAAATTTGATGTTGAGTTTTGTTGCCATCTATTATCGTTGTTACGGCCATGTTTCATCCAAATGAAGCCATCTTGCACTATTTCAATGGCCTTGAAATTTGATGTTGAGTTTTGTTGCCATCTATTATCGTTGTTACGGCCATGTTTCATCCAAATGAAGCCATCTTGCACTATTTCAATGGCCTTGAAATTTGATGTTGAGTTTTGTTGCCATCTATTATCGTTGTTACGGCCATGTTTCATCCAAATGAAGCCATCTTGCACTATTTCAATGGCCTTGAAATTTGATGTTGAGTTTTGTTGCCATCTATTATCGTTGTTACGGCCATGTTTCATCCAAATGAAGCCATCTTGCACTATTTCAATGGCCTTGAAATTTGATGTTGAGTTTTGTTGCCATCTATTATCGTTGTTACGGCCATGTTTCATCCAAATGAAGCCATCTTGCACTATTTCAATGGCCTTGAAATTTGATGTTGAGTTTTGTTGCCATCTATTATCGTTGTTACGGCCATGTTTCATCCAAATGAAGCCATCTTGCACTATTTCAATGGCCTTGAAATTTGATGTTGAGTTTTGTTGCCATCTATTATCGTTGTTACGGCCATGTTTCATCCAAATGAAGCCATCTTGCACTATTTCAATGGCCTTGAAATTTGATGTTGAGTTTTGTTGCCATCTATTATCGTTGTTACGGCCATGTTTCATCCAAATGAAGCCATCTTGCACTATTTCAATGGCCTTGAAATTTGATGTTGAGTTTTGTTGCCATCTATTATCGTTGTTACGGCCATGTTTCATCCAAATGAAGCCATCTTGCACTATTTCAATGGCCTTGAAATTTGATGTTGAGTTTTGTTGCCATCTATTATCGTTGTTACGGCCATGTTTCATCCAAATGAAGCCATCTTGCACTATTTCAATGGCCTTGAAATTTGATGTTGAGTTTTGTTGCCATCTATTATCGTTGTTACGGCCATGTTTCATCCAAATGAAGCCATCTTGCACTATTTCAATGGCCTTGAAATTTGATGTTGAGTTTTGTTGCCATCTATTATCGTTGTTACGGCCATGTTTCATCCAAATGAAGCCATCTTGCACTATTTCAATGGCCTTGAAATTTGATGTTGAGTTTTGTTGCCATCTATTATCGTTGTTACGGCCATGTTTCATCCAAATGAAGCCATCTTGCACTATTTCAATGGCCTTGAAATTTGATGTTGAGTTTTGTTGCCATCTATTATCGTTGTTACGGCCATGTTTCATCCAAATGAAGCCATCTTGCACTATTTCAATGGCCTTGAAATTTGATGTTGAGTTTTGTTGCCATCTATTATCGTTGTTACGGCCATGTTTCATCCAAATGAAGCCATCTTGCACTATTTCAATGGCCTTGAAATTTGATGTTGAGTTTTGTTGCCATCTATTATCGTTGTTACGGCCATGTTTCATCCAAATGAAGCCATCTTGCACTATTTCAATGGCCTTGAAATTTGATGTTGAGTTTTGTTGCCATCTATTATCGTTGTTACGGCCATGTTTCATCCAAATGAAGCCATCTTGCACTATTTCAATGGCCTTGAAATTTGATGTTGAGTTTTGTTGCCATCTATTATCGTTGTTACGGCCATGTTTCATCCAAATGAAGCCATCTTGCACTATTTCAATGGCCTTGAAATTTGATGTTGAGTTTTGTTGCCATCTATTATCGTTGTTACGGCCATGTTTCATCCAAATGAAGCCATCTTGCACTATTTCAATGGCCTTGAAATTTGATGTTGAGTTTTGTTGCCATCTATTATCGTTGTTACGGCCATGTTTCATCCAAATGAAGCCATCTTGCACTATTTCAATGGCCTTGAAATTTGATGTTGAGTTTTGTTGCCATCTATTATCGTTGTTACGGCCATGTTTCATCCAAATGAAGCCATCTTGCCTATTTCAATGGCTTGAAATTTGATGTTGAGTTTTGTTGCCATCTATTATCGTTGTTACGGCCATGTTTCATCCAAATGAAGCCATCTTGCACTATTTCAATGGCCTTGAAATTTGATGTTGAGTTTTGTTGCCATCTATTATCGTTGTTACGGCCATGTTTCATCCAAATGAAGCCATCTTGCACTATTTCAATGGCCTTGAAATTTGATGTTGAGTTTTGTTGCCATCTATTATCGTTGTTACGGCCATGTTTCATCCAAATGAAGCCATCTTGCACTATTTCAATGGCCTTGAAATTTGATGTTGAGTTTTGTTGCCATCTATTATCGTTGTTACGGCCATGTTTCATCCAAATGAAGCCATCTTGCACTATTTCAATGGCCTTGAAATTTGATGTTGAGTTTTGTTGCCATCTATTATCGTTGTTACGGCCATGTTTCATCCAAATGAAGCCATCTTGCACTATTTCAATGGCCTTGAAATTTGATGTTGAGTTTTGTTGCCATCTATTATCGTTGTTACGGCCATGTTTCATCCAAATGAAGCCATCTTGCACTATTTCAATGGCCTTGAAATTTGATGTTGAGTTTTGTTGCCATCTATTATCGTTGTTACGGCCATGTTTCATCCAAATGAAGCCATCTTGCACTATTTCAATGGCCTTGAAATTTGATGTTGAGTTTTGTTGCCATCTATTATCGTTGTTACGGCCATGTTTCATCCAAATGAAGCCATCTTGCCCTATTTCAATGGCCGTGAAATTTGATGTTGAGTTTTGTTGCCATCTATTATCGTTGTTACGGCCATGTTTCATCCAAATGAAGCCATCTTGCCTATTTCAATGGCCTTGAAATTTGATGTTGAGTTTTGTTGCCATCTATTATCGTTGTTACGGCCATGTTTCATCCAAATGAAGCCATCTTGCACCATTTGAATGGCCTTGGAATTTGATGTTGAGTTTTGTTGCCATCTATTATCGTTGTTACGGCCATGTTTCATTCAAATGAAGCCATCTTGCCTTATTTCAATGGCTTTGAAATTTGATGTTGAGTTTTGTTGGCATCTATTATCGTTGTTACGGCCATGTTTCATCCAAATGAAGCCATCTTGCACTATTTCAATGGCCTTGAAATTTGATGTTGAGTTTTGTTGCCATCTATTATCGTTGTTACGGCCATGTTTCATCCAAATGAAGCCATCTTGCACTATTTGAATGGCCGTGAAATTTGATGTTGAGTTTTGTTGCCATCTATTACCGTTGTTACGGCCATGTTTCATTCAAATGAAGCCATCTTGCCTTATTTCAATGGCTTTGAAATTTGATGTTGTGTTTTGTTGCCATCTATTATCGTTGTTACGGCCATGTTTCATCCAAATGAAGCCATCTTGCACTATTTCAATGGCCGTGAAATTTGATGTTGATTTTTGTTGCCATCTATTATCGTTGTTTACGTTTTTTGTTATTGTTGTGTCTTGACAGCTAGGGCTACGTTCATCTAGCATATTGTGTGCGTATTTTCACTGGGTAAAGCGTTAGCGTTGCGTTTGAATTGTCGATGTATTAGTGTTAGGTCCGTTAGGCTAAGAACAAAATTGTCAACCATTGTCGTTAAAGGATTCGGAATATACTGACGCGTACGCCAAACGGTCACCATTAAACCCTGAGAAATTTTCACTGCACTTTAACATAAAATATCACAACGTAGGGCCGATCACGAACATTTGGTGCCGTGACCAGGATCGGTGTATTGTGAAGTGAAATTGTTGCTCGTTTTTTGTGTGATTTTGCTGCGTGTAAAAATCTGTTGACTTTACGTTTTTTCGTCACCGACCATAGACAACGAACTGTTTCTTTCGAAATTCGTTGTCCAGTGCTTGTTGCGTGTTGTGACTTGATTGTTGAGCATTGTGTAATTGTTTGATTGCTGTGATAATTGATCATACGCACGGACAGAACATTTGTGAATTTGTGTTTCGTGTTCAGTGTCCTGTGTTTTTAGCGCCATCGTTCCATCTGCCATTACGAGACTGATATGGCTAACGCTGTAAATTTGCTGTCCAGACGGCGAACCCTGGAAGAAAAAATTCAGCGTGTTATAGCATTTGCTGCTAATTTTGTGCCTGAGCGGGATGAATTCAGGCTTGGCTTATTCATCTCCGACACCGAACGTGTTGCAGCAGAGTTCGATACAGTGCAGCAGTTGATCGAGGATGGAGCAGCACCCGAAGCGCGCGAAATGGAGAGCCATTTTCGCGCTACGACTGAGGACGCCTTAATGGCCGCGAGGGCCAGCCTACAAGCGTTGTCGCGGCCATCGCATAATGCTATTCCCGCCTCATCAACCATTGCTACATCTGGAGTGAGGCTGCCAACCATTTCTCTTCCAGAATTTAACGGCAATGAGATGCAATGGGCGACATTTCGGGACACTTTTGAAGCACTAATCCACAGCAACGAAGAGGTGCTAACTATCCAAAAGTTCCATTATCTTCGAGCTGCGCTCAAGGGTGAAGCTGCAAAGTTGCTGGAATCGATTCCGTTGTGTGCATCTAACTACAACATTGCCTGGAAATCGTTGGTGGACAGATACGCCAACGAGTATCTACAAAAGAAGCGTCATCTACAGGCAATGTTCAACATCGGCAAGGTGACCAAGGAATCGAACGCATCATTGCACAGGCTGGTTGACGATTTTGATCGTCACGTAAAGATGCTGCATCAGCTTGGCGAACCAACAGCGCAATGGAGCACCGTGCTAGAATATGTGTTGTGCACCAAGCTTCCCGATGAGACGCTACGAACGTGGGAAGATTATGCTTCCACCCTCAGCAGCCCGAACTACAGCATGCTAATTGAGTTCCTGCAAAGAAAAATGAGAACATTAGAATCGATTTCTATGAACCATCCGGCAACGAGAGAAGCTACTCATCCTAGTTTTGTACGGCGAGCTCCACAGCACCTTTCTTCCTGCTCAACCATGGCGAGCAGTTCAAAAGGGTGCCCGCATTGCCAGCATGATCATGCCTTAAGCAGTTGCTATAAGTTTTGCCGTCTTCCTCTGTCTGAGCGTTTTCAGATAGCTATTGAGAAGAAAGTTTGCCATAATTGCTTAAGGAAAGGTCACTTGGCAAGGAACTGCGCTTCATCGTCCAGGTGCAAACACTGTGGTGAGAGACATCACTCTCTTTTGCATCGTTCGTCTGCAGTCGGTACGGAACCGAAACTCGTGTATGCGGAAGGACAAGAATCCACAGGAAGGAATGATCGTTACCAAGCACAGTCGCTCAACGTTACTAAGCATCCTATTCGATCGGAGGAAGTGTTTTTGCTCACTGTTCGTTTGAGCATAATTGATGCTGATGGTAAAGAGCATTCGGTACGCGCTTTGCTAGATTGTGCTTCTCAACCCAACCTCATGACAGAGAAACTTGTCAAATTGCTGCAGCTACAACGGTGTCCTTCTAACGTTAAAATATCGGGAGCTGGAAGGATATCTCGAGACGTTCGTGGATCGGTGTTTGCTGAGATACGCTCCAAGAGGCAACCATTCAGTTGTGGTGTTCAGTTCCTGGTAATGGACAAGCTGACATCCAATTTGCCTTCTGAGACTGTAAGTGTCGGTCACTGGTGTATCCCTAAAGGCCTCGAGCTAGCTGATCCCGAATTCAACACATCGCAGCCGGTTGATTTGGTGATAGGTATCAAGCACTACTATTCATTCTTCCCCAGTGCAGCCAGAGTACATTTGGGTGATGGGTTGCCGTTATTGATTGATAGTGTGTTTGGTTGGATTGTTGCTGGTTCAGCTACGTTACAATGCCCGGAACCACAGGTAACAAGTTCAAACGCTATCTGTATGATGTCGCTGGAAGAGAGCATCGAACGATTCTGGAAGACAGATTCATTAGTGATGAAGGATGGCTACTCGCCTGAGGAACGATGATGCGAGAAGATATTCCGTGATACAACGGCGAGAAATGAGACTGGGCGTTATATCGTACGCTTACCCCGTCATCCCGATTTCGGCATCAGACTGGGTGCTTCCAAGGTAAGCGCAGTACGAAGATATGATCTGTTGGAGAGGAGATTCGCTAAAAATGCAAAGTTGAAGGAAGAGTACCATGCGTTTATGAAGGAGTATCTTGATCTCGGGCACATGAGTTTAGTTCGGGATGGAGATACAGTACCTGCTGAGTCGTATTATTTGCCACATCATCCTGTGTTCAAGGAGTCTAGCACCACAACGAAAATCAGGGTCGTGTTCGACGGTTCTTCTAAAACCACCAGCGGATACTCGTTGAATGATGCTTTGTGCGTGGGACCAGTGGTGCAGGACGACTTGCTAGATCAGCTTTTGCGGTTCCGCACGTATAAGGTGGCATTAGTTGGCGATATAGCAAAAATGTACCGCCAAATACTTCTTCATCCTGACGATCGACCGTTGGTGCGAATCTTGTTTCGCTTCGAGCCGCAGCAGCCAGTGGAGACCTACCAGCTGAATACAGTAACGTATGGTCTCGCGCCTTCATCCTTTCTCGCTACGCGCGCTCTTATTCAGCTGGCCGATGATGAGGATAATGCATACCCACGAGCGGGCCCAGCTCTACGAAAGAATTTTTACGTCGACGATTTCATCGGTGGAGCCCAATCAGTTGAGGCAGCCACCCGCCTACGAACTGAATTGGCCGAACTACTACAAAAGGGCGGATTTGAGCTGCGGAAATGGACGTCGAACTGTGTTGATGTGCTGCATGGGCTGGATGAGGCACAGGTTGGAACCACAACCAAGATGAGCTTCGATTCTCACGAAGCCGTGAAGACACTTGGCATCAGTTGGGTTCCACAAGGTGATTGGCTGGTGTTTGAGGGTGTGTGCCAGCCAGACGACGATGTGATCACCAAGCGATCTGTGTTATCTGCCATCGCAAAAATGTACGATCCTTTGGGGATGATAGCGCCGATAATCATCCGTGCTAAGATGATTATGCAGGAGATATGGGTGTCGTCACGCGATTGGGATGAATCGTTGCCAGAAGACATCGTATGCAAGTGGAAGCAGTTTCAGAAGGAGATACGATCTCTATCACAATATCGAATGGACAGATTCATACTGCTTCCTGAGGCGCGAAACATCGAGCTGCACACTTTTGCTGATGCATCTTCTGCAGCCTATGGTGCTTGCACATATGTGCGGTGTGAAGACGCTGGGCGAGTTCGAGTCATGCTTTTAGCGTCGAAGAGTAAAGTTGCTCCGTTGAAAAATCTGACTATTGCTCGGTTGGAGTTGTGTGCCTGCGTTCTAGCTGCGCACTTGCATCACCGCATAAAAGGTGCCATTGATGTGGCCGTAAATGCATCATATTTTTGGACCGACTCAGCTATCTGCATGCATTGGATCAAGGCGCCACCGAGCACATGGAAAACATTTGTGGCCAACCGTGTAGCGGAAATCAGCATTTCACTAGTGGTGCCAAGTGGAGGCACGTAGCTGGAGTCGAAAATCCTGCTGATTTGGTATCACGTGGGATGGAGGTGTCCGAGTTCAACAACAGTCGAGCATGGAGGCATGGACCAGCCTGGCTTGAGCATTCACAAGATGCTTGGCCCATGCCCAATCCACAAAGCATTCCTGAAGTGGCAGAGCAAGAGAGGAAGGAGTTAATTTCGGCGGTTACTGTGTGCCACAACGAATTGTTTCTGTGTTGGTCATCTTATACTCGCCTGGTGAACGTTGTCAGCTATTGCATGCGATTCATTGCCATGCTCCCTCATCTAAAGAAATTAAGAGGAAGAAGAGTTTTACGATGCAGCGAGGGGAATGCGCAACTGAGGGACGTTTCATCTCGTAAAGTTCTCAGCGCTCGGGAGCGAGCAGCAGCAGTTAATGCCTTAATACGCCTTGCCCAACGTGAGTCTTTTGCTGAGGAGCTACGCGATCTGCAAGGAGGAAAGCGGGTCAAAAAACAATCAGAGCTGAAAAGACTCACCCCGTTTGTGGACGAAAAGGGTATCATCCGGGTTGGTGGACGACTGAATTTATCACAGCTGCCGTATCAGTCGAAACATCCCGCACTGCTGCCGAAGGGCCATCCTTTGGCTCGATTGATTGCTGAGCATGATCACAAGATGCTTCTTCATGGAGGAGGACGGTTGCTGCTGTCAGTTATACGAGAGAGGTTTTGGCCTTTGAACGGAAGAATGTTGGTCAAAAGCGTAGTTCGGAGCTGTATAAAATGTATTCGGTACCAGCCTACTATTGCAGAGCAGCATACTGGCCAGCTGCCCGCTGCCCGAATTATACCAAGCCGGCCCTTTGCTGTTACCGGGGTCGATTATGCAGGTCCCCTGTACCTAAAACCTGCGCATAGGCGCGCAGCATCGTTGAAAGCATACCTGTGTGTCTTCGTGTGCTTTGCAACAAAGGCGGTGCATTTGGAGCTAGTGGGAGACCTCTCAACTGACGGTTTTCTCGCGGCTCTACGGAGGTTTACGGCGAGGAGAGGTGTTCCGGATCATCTCCATTCGGACAATGGAAAAAACTTCGAGGGAGCGAGAAATGAGCTACGAGAGCTTTTTGCGACTTTGACGAGTGAAGCTGCGCAGAGTACCATCGCTTCGTCGTGCGCGGACCAGGGAATCTCTTGGCACATGATTCCACCGAGAGCTCCTCACTTTGGCGGCCTTTGGGAAGCCGCGGTGAAAACGGCCAAGCGTCATCTGTTCCGTCACCTCGGAAGTACTCGGCTCTCCTTCGAGGGTTACTACACCGTGCTGCACCAGATCGAGGCAGCTATGAACTCTCGTCCTCTCTTACCGCTTACGGATGATCCCAATGATTTAGCCGCACTAACACCTTCTCATTTTTTGATAGGCTCCTCATTGACGGCACTTCCGGACCCTGACATGACGATGGCACACACTAATGCACATGAGCACTTGGCGAAGCTGCAGCTATTGGTGCAGAAGTTTTGGAAACACTGGCAAAAGGAGTACTTGCAAGAGTTGCAAAAGGACCCGCGTGTTGCCTGGCAGGCAGATCAAATCCAACCCGGTCGAATGGTTATCCTGATGGACGAGTTGCTGCCTAGTACCCGTTGGCCGTTAGCGCGTGTGATAGAGGTGCACCCCGGTCCGGACGGGCTGGTGCGAGTAGTTACCTTGCGCACGATGAAGGGTTTAATTAAGCGTCCGATAACTAAAATATGTCCTTTGCCAGTAGAAGAGAGAGGAGATAACACTTTGCCAGCAGCTTCGTAACCGAGATGTCCGTATTTGTCGATTTAATGTTTGTGCACCGCACTTCGTCGTTGTATAAAGAAAACCACGCGGTTTGTGTCAGGTCTGAGTTAGTGTTAGTGTTAGTGTTGATGGTACATCAAGGCGAGGAGTATGTTTACGTTTTTTGTTATTGTTGTGTCTTGACAGCTAGGGCTACGTTCATCCAGCATATTGTGTGCGTATTTTCACTGGGTGAAGCGTTAGCGTTGCGTTTGAATTGTCGATGTATTAGTGTTGGGTCCGTTAGGCTAAGAACAAAATTGTCAACCATTGTCGTTAAGGATTCGGAATATACTGACGCGTACGCCAAACGGTCACCTTTAAACCCTGAGAAATTTTCACTGCACTTTAACATAAAATATCACAACGTAGGGCCGATCACGAACAATAATATTGTTCAACATTATATACTGGCTCTATTTTGTTTTGGTAAATTTCTTGAGGTAGATTTGCTTTTCTGCCAAAAATTAATTCGTAAGGCGTATAACCTGTGTCTGGTGTTCTGTGGTGTTATAAACAAATTCGTAAAATTTAATCCAGTCCCCCAGTCATCATGGTGCTCATTTACAAAGCTTCTAAGATATTCATTTAAACACCTGTGGTTTCTTTCTAGTGCTCCTATGGTTTGAGGATGGTATGCTGTACTGAACGTTGTTTATTGTAAGATTTCTGTTATTTTGTTAAGGATTTCGTTATTGTATTCTAAGCCTTGATCTGATTTAAGCTCTATAAAAGTTCCAAATGTTAATATGAAATTTTCTACTAATGCTTTGCAATAGTGTTTGCTTCTTTATTGTGAATAGTTATTATTACAACATATTTTGTCAAGTCACATTGAATAGTTATTGCGTACCTGTAGTTGTTATTGTCTTTGTCAATGGTCCAACTGTGTCAATAGATATAACGTTAAATGGTTTGTTAGGCGTCGTTGTAATTACTGTCTGTTCTTTAGTGTGTCTGTTTACCTTATTAACTAAGCATGCTTCACACTTATTGATAAAATTTTTGATATCATTGCGCATGTTTTTCCACGTGTAAGTATCTCTTATTTTCCTGTAAAGTCTGAATTGGCCTACGTGTCCTCACGAAGGGGTCATGTGATAATCATGGATTATTCTTAGCCGATCATGTTCTGTTTCTACCCCACCTAGGTGGTGTAAACAGTATGAATTCATACTTGTCAATCACTCTGTTGGCGATTTCTTTAAGGGTTTTGTGAGAGTACTGTGTAAATATTTGGTCGTGTAGAGACCAGGCTAGCTTTTTGTTTTTGTAGTTATGGGCGATTTTGCAAATGTTGAGAAGAGCAAGCTCTAAAGCTTGACTTCCATTTTTTTCTGCTTTCGCGTTAACTTTCCCTAGGACTTTCTTGTAAGTGCTATTGCACACTTCAAATGTTATATTGTTGTCGGAAATGCTTGTTCTAATTTTTAGAAGCTTCCTTGTTTTGGATGGTGTATCCGTTGTCCACATCGTTGGTTGATCAGACCTGGTATCGATGGGTTTATGAGGGTTACTTTTTTTAGCCTCTTTTTGTTTAACCATTGCTCTGGTATTACCCATGAGGATTGTTGATTTAAGATTTTGTATATTGTTAGTTGTTGCTAACATTATGTTTATTGGTATTTGAGCCTTAAGTTCATCTGAGGTAATGACTACTCTAGACAACGCGTCCGCTGCTACGTTTTCTTTCCTCCCTGTAAGAACTGTACGTCAAAGTCAAATTCTTATAGATCTAATCCTCATACGAGTTAACCTAGATGTTGGATTTTTCATCCCAAAATAGGTATGCTAAGGTCTGTGGGTCTTTTTTACAATGAATTTTCGACCATATATATATGGTTTAAAGTATTGATTGCCCAATGGATCGCTGTCAGTTCTTTTTTTCTATTATTGGTTTGTTTTCGCTCCCCTGGCGTGAAACTTTTGCTGGCAAATGCCACTGGTAATCGTTTCCGTCAGTTATTTGAGACAATACAGCGCCACATGCTGTATCCGATGCATCAGTTGTTATAAATGACTGTTTGTAAAATCGGGATATTTGTAGTATTGTTGGTGAGAGTAAACTTTGTTTAAGTTTTTCAAAAGCTTCCTGACATTCTTTGGTCCAATCAAATTTTACGTCCTTTTAATAACGTTTTAATAGGTTTAGCTATTTTTGCAAAGTTTTGTACAAATTTTCTGTAATAATTACAAAATGCTACGAAGCGTCTGGCATCATTTGCATTTTTGGGTACAGGAAATTTTTCTATTATTTCGTATTTGAGTCATCCGGGTATATACCTTTGTCTGTTTTTTGTGACCTAGATAGGTTACTTCTGTTTTAAAGAAGCAGCTTTTTTTCTGCATTTAACTTAAGATCGCATTTTCTTAATTTGTTAAAAACCTTACTTAAGTTACTTATATGGTGTTGTGCGCTGCACCCTGTAACGATTATATCGTCGATGTAAACAAATGCTAGCTCAGGTGATAATCCTGCTGTGTAGCATAGGTTCGACACCGACACTATTAGACTTAGCAAATTAGAATTAGATTAGAATAGCAAAAACACAATTATTGGTATAACATCCGCTATAATAATCTGCAATAAATTCATTACATCCTAGACACAAACCGCACTAAGGCTAGAATGAACAGCTAATGATAGAATGAAATAGCATGATAAGTGGCGTGATCGTATCACCAACACACTCAAAAGAAATAGTTTTTACAAGTATAAAATTTTAGATTAAACATTATCAGAACATAAATTACTGTAATTAGATGCACACAAATATTAGACTAAAAGTGCAATATTTCTAATAACCGAACCAACTAGATAAATAGGGAAAATTAATAGAGTTCATCCAATTGCGCAGTAGGATAATACACATGGAAGGACGATGTTCCTAATGTACGCAAAAAGTCACGTACGCATAATGCGATAGATAGAGCAGGATAATAAATTGTAATCAGTTATGCATGGAGCGGATAAGCTAAATATGCCCATAAGCGCAATGTAATTATTTCGTATAAAAGGAAGCTCGCGCGTAGCTAGAAGAGAGTTGTTGTATCAGTAAAATCACGCAGTCCAGTCCACCGAGCAAAATTTAGTCCGCAAATCAATAGAAGCCAACCACGCTATTAAGTTTAAGTAAAGTGGCAAAAATAAAGTGAGTTTATATAAAAGTGCAAATACAATCCGTCTTTAGTTTGAACGGCACTAAGTGATGACAAGTTTCACTACATGGCGACCGTGACACAGAGCCAAAGCAAAGGAATACGAACAAAACACTGAAGTAAGCATAACGAAGGCTGCAGGTTATAAAAATCCCGTTGGACACGGTATGTAAACACTATGGTAAAATTTATATTTTGAAAACAAAAATAACCATAGCGCGAAAAGCGGACGAAGGTATGTGTAAAAAGTATCGCAACAATCGCGAGTGCAAATTCGTCGTAAACACTATTATGCACAATACATTTCACTAAGCTCACAAACACTAAAGTATTCGGCTAGATGTACGTTTAGATCACATTACACTTATAAACACAAAAGCCGATACGCGTCGTAAAGTGAGATGCAATAATGTGCAGTGACACCAATACAAATTAGTTCCGTGATACAACAACTGTGAAAAAAACTCACCCGAAACTGCATGAATATCCCGAAACATCACCAATACCTGCTAAAAATGAAATCAAATGTGAATTAAAAGCACAACAACTTACACACATGCATTGACACATAAATACCGAACCGGAATACTAATCAGAATAGTGCACAAGAAAGTGTGAAACTAAGTGTGCTAAGTGAAACCCGAACTGAACAATCCCATAATCGCAGCAGCAGCAGCACTTCCACAACGAACAACACGAGAAAGTGTTAAGAACGATAGAACGCGAGCAACAATACGCGAGGAAGCAGTCAACGACGCCATCGCAGTATACACATCGAGCAGCGGTTAAACTACACATCGTGCATGCCGTAGGACACGCAAACGATAAGTTTCGTTAAGTCAGGTATTGTAAAATAAACACTATGGGATATATATGAATATTCAGTAAAAAAAT
>NW_024428419.1:0-29429 GCF_017562075.2 Anopheles merus | reverse complement strand
AAAAGTTGCACAATGAAAATTTTCTTGGATTTAAGATCAGAGCAAAGCCAGCCATAGTAAATGGCCTCTGAAGTTGAAGGTTTCAAAAAAGTCTCCAAATCCTTAAGGGGCACCATGGACCCACCATGAAACTTTTTTCTCGCAAAAACCATCAAAATTGATACCAATCGCTTTGGTTTGATGTGCTTTGAGGTCCCATGTAAATAAAAACAAGATTTGACGACTTTGTGTTTTGGTCAAAATTTCAACCATGGCCACTAGGAGAGGTGCGTTTTTGGAAGAGAAAAAACCTCTAACTTTAAACGGCCATAACTTTTGAACCAGAAGAGCTAGAGACTTAATTTTTCACCGTTGGAAAGGAAATTAAAAGTTGCACAATGAAAATTTTCTTGGATTTAAGATCAGAGCAAAGCCAGCCATAGTAAATGGCCTCTGAAGTTGAAGGTTTCAAAAAAGTCCCCAAATCCTTAAGGGGCACCATGGACCCACCATGAAACTTTTTTCTCGCAAAAACCATCAAAATTGATACCAATCGCTTTGGTTTGATGTGCTTTGAGGTCCCATGTAAATTAAAACAAGATTTGACGACTTTGTTTTTGGTCAAAATTTCAACCATGGCCACTAGGAGAGGTGCGTTTTTGGAAGAAAAAACCTCTAACTTTAAACGGCCATAACTTTTGAACCAGAAGAGCTAGAGACTTAATTTTTTCACCGTTGGAAAGGAAATTAAAAGTTGCACAATGGAAATTTTCTGGATTTAAGATCAGAGCAAAGCCAGCCATAGTAAATGGCCTCTGAAGTTGAAGGTTTCAAAAAAGTCTCCAAATCCCTTAAGGGGCCATGGACCCACCATGAAACTTTTTTCTCGCAAAAACCATCAAAATTGATACCAATCGCTTTGGTTTGATGTGCTTGAGGTCCCATGTAAATTAAAACAAGATTTGACGACTTTGTGTTTTGGTCAAAATTTCAACCATGGCCACTAGGAGAGGTGCGTTTTTGGAAGAAAAAACCTCTAACTTTAAACGGCCATAACTTTTGAACCAGAAGAGCTAGAGAGACTTTTTTCACCGTTGGAAAGGAAATTAAAAGTTGCACAATGAAAATTTCTTGGATTTAAGATCAGAGCAAAGCCAGCCATAGTAAATGGCCTCTGAAGTTGAAGGTTTCAAAAAAGTCTCCAAATCCCTTAAGGGGCACCATGGACCCACCATGAAACTTTTTTCTCGCAAAAACCATCAAAATTGATACCAATCGCTTTGGTTTGATGTGCTTTGAGGTCCCATGTAAATTAAAACAAGATTTGACGACTTTGTGTTTGGTCAAAATTTCAACCATGGCCACTAGGAGAGGTGCGTTTTTGGAAGAAAAAACCTCTAACTTTAAACGGCCATAACTTTTGAACCAGAAGAGCTAGAGACTTAATTTTTTCACCGTTGGAAAGGAAATTAAAAGTTGCACAATGAAAATTTTCTTGGATTTAAGATCAGAGCAAAGCCAGCCATAGTAAATGGCCTCTGAAGTTGAAGGTTTCAAAAAAGTCTCCAAATCCCTAAGGGGCACCATGGACCCACCATGAAACTTTTTTCTCGCAAAAACCATCAAAATTGATACCAATCGCTTTGGTTTGATGTGCTTTGAGGTCCCATGTAAATTAAAACAAGATTTGACGACTTTGTGTTTTGGTCAAAATTTCAACCATGGCCACTAGGAGAGGTGCGTTTTTGGAAGAAAAAACCTCTAACTTTAAACGGCCATAACTTTTGAACCAGAAGAGCTAGAGACTTAATTTTTTCACCGTTGGAAAGGAAATTAAAAGTTGCACAATGAAAATTTTCTTGGATTTAAGATCAGAGCAAAGCCAGCCATAGTAAATGGCCTCTGAAGTTGAAGGTTTCAAAAAAGTCTCCAAATCCTTAAGGGGCACCATGGACCCACCATGAAACTTTTTTCTCGCAAAAACCATCAAAATTGATACCAATCGCTTTGGTTTGATGTGCTTTGAGGTCCCATGTAAATTAAAACAAGATTTGACGACTTTGTGTTTTGGTCAAAATTTCAACCATGGCCACTAGGAGAGGTGCGTTTTTGGAAGAAAAAACCTCTAACTTTAAACGGCCATAACTTTTGAACCAGAAGAGCTAGAGACTTAATTTTTTCACCGTTGGAAAGGAAATTAAAAGTTGCACAATGAAATTTTCTTGGATTTAAGATCAGAGCAAAGCCAGCCATAGTAAATGGCCTCTGAAGTTGAAGGTTTCAAAAAAGTCTCCAAATCCCTTAAGGGGCACCATGGACCCACCATGAAACTTTTTTCTCGCAAAAACCATCAAAATTGATACCAATCGCTTTGGTTTGATGTGCTTGAGGTCCCATGTAAATTAAAACAAGATTTGACGACTTTGTGTTTTGGTCAAAATTTCAACCATGGCCACTAGGAGAGGTGCGTTTTTGGAAGAAAAAACCTCTAACTTTAAACGGCCATAACTTTTGAACCAGAAGAGCTAGAGACTTAATTTTTTCACCGTTGGAAAGGAAATTAAAAGTTGCACAATGAAAATTTCTTGGATTTAAGATCAGAGCAAAGCCAGCCATAGTAAATGGCCTCTGAAGTTGAAGGTTTCAAAAAAGTCTCCAAATCCCTTAAGGGGCACCATGGACCCACCATGAAACTTTTTTCTCGCAAAAACCATCAAAATTGATACCAATCGCTTTGGTTTGATGTGCTTTGAGGTCCCATGTAAATTAAAACAAGATTTGACGACTTTGTGTTTTGGTCAAAATTTCAACCATGGCCACTAGGAGAGGTGCGTTTTTGGAAGAAAAAACCTCTAACTTTAAACGGCCATAACTTTTGAACCAGAAGAGCTAGAGACTTAATTTTTCACCGTTGGAAAGGAAATTAAAAGTTGCACAATGAAAATTTTCTTGGATTTAAGATCAGAGCAAAGCCAGCCATAGTAAATGGCCTCTGAAGTTGAAGGTTTCAAAAAAGTCTCCAAATCCTTAAGGGGCACCATGGACCCACCATGAAACTTTTTTCTCGCAAAAACCATCAAAATTGATACCAATCGCTTTGGTTTGATGTGCTTTGAGGTCCCATGTAAATTAAAACAAGATTTGACGACTTTGTGTTTTGGTCAAAATTTCAACCATGGCCACTAGGAGAGGTGCGTTTTTGGAAGAAAAAACCTCTAACTTTAAACGGCCATAACTTTTGAACCAGAAGAGCTAGAGACTTAATTTTTTCACCGTTGGAAAGGAAATTAAAAGTTGCACAATGAAAATTTTCTTGGATTTAAGATCAGAGCAAAGCCAGCCATAGTAAATGGCCTCTGAAGTTGAAGGTTTCAAAAAAGTCTCCAAATCCCTTAAGGGGCACCATGGACCCACCATGAAACTTTTTTCTCGCAAAAACCATCAAAATTGATACCAATCGCTTTGGTTTGATGTGCTTTGAGGTCCCATGTAAATTAAAACAAGATTTGACGACTTTGTGTTTTGGTCAAAATTTCAACCATGGCCACTAGGAGAGGTGCGTTTTTGGAAGAAAAAACCTCTAACTTTAAACGGCCATAACTTTTGAACCAGAAGAGCTAGAGACTTAATTTTTTCACCGTTGGAAAGGAAATTAAAAGTTGCACAATGAAAATTTTCTTGGATTTAAGATCAGAGCAAAGCCAGCCATAGTAAATGGCCTCTGAAGTTGAAGGTTTCAAAAAAGTCTCCAAATCCCTTAAGGGGCACCATGGACCCACCATGAAACTTTTTTCTCGCAAAAACCATCAAAATTGATACCAATCGCTTTGGTTTGATGTGCTTTGAGGTCCCATGTAAATTAAAACAAGATTTGACGACTTTGTGTTTTGGTCAAAATTTCAACCATGGCCACTAGGAGAGGTGCGTTTTTGGAAGAAAAAACCTCTAACTTTAAACGGCCATAACTTTTGAACCAGAAGAGCTAGAGACTTAATTTTTTCACCGTTGGAAAGGAAATTAAAAGTTGCACAATGAAAATTTTCTTGGATTTAAGATCAGAGCAAAGCCAGCCATAGTAAATGGCCTCTGAAGTTGAAGGTTTCAAAAAAGTCTCCAAATCCCTTAAGGGGCACCATGGACCCACCATGAAACTTTTTTCTCGCAAAAACCATCAAAATTGATACCAATCGCTTTGGTTTGATGTGCTTTGAGGTCCCATGTAAATTAAAACAAGATTTGACGACTTTGTGTTTTGGTCAAAATTTCAACCATGGCCACTAGGAGAGGTGCGTTTTTGGAAGAAAAAACCTCTAACTTTAAACGGCCATAACTTTTGAACCAGAAGAGCTAGAGACTTAATTTTTTCACCGTTGGAAAGGAAATTAAAAGTTGCACAATGAAAATTTTCTTGGATTTAAGATCAGAGCAAAGCCAGCCATAGTAAATGGCCTCTGAAGTTGAAGGTTTCAAAAAAGTCTCCAAATCCCTTAAGGGGCACCATGGACCCACCATGAAACTTTTTTCTCGCAAAAACCATCAAAATTGATACCAATCGCTTTGGTTTGATGTGCTTTGAGGTCCCATGTAAATTAAAACAAGATTTGACGACTTTGTGTTTTGGTCAAAATTTCAACCATGGCCACTAGGAGAGGTGCGTTTTTGGAAGAAAAAACCTCTAACTTTAAACGGCCATAACTTTTGAACCAGAAGAGCTAGAGACTTAATTTTTTCACCGTTGGAAAGGAAATTAAAAGTTGCACAATGAAAATTTTCTTGGATTTAAGATCAGAGCAAAGCCAGCCATAGTAAATGGCCTCTGAAGTTGAAGGTTTCAAAAAAGTCTCCAAATCCCTTAAGGGGCACCATGGACCCACCATGAAACTTTTTTCTCGCAAAAACCATCAAAATTGATACCAATCGCTTTGGTTTGATGTGCTTTGAGGTCCCATGTAAATTAAAACAAGATTTGACGACTTTGTGTTTTGGTCAAAATTTCAACCATGGCCACTAGGAGAGGTGCGTTTTTGGAAGAAAAAACCTCTAACTTTAAACGGCCATAACTTTTGAACCAGAAGAGCTAGAGACTTAATTTTTTCACCGTTGGAAAGGAAATTAAAAGTTGCACAATGAAAATTTTCTTGGATTTAAGATCAGAGCAAAGCCAGCCATAGTAAATGGCCTCTGAAGTTGAAGGTTTCAAAAAAGTCTCCAAATCCCTTAAGGGGCACCATGGACCCACCATGAAACTTTTTTCTCGCAAAAACCATCAAAATTGATACCAATCGCTTTGGTTTGATGTGCTTTGAGGTCCCATGTAAATTAAAACAAGATTTGACGACTTTGTGTTTTGGTCAAAATTTCAACCATGGCCACTAGGAGAGGTGCGTTTTTGGAAGAAAAAACCTCTAACTTTAAACGGCCATAACTTTTGAACCAGAAGAGCTAGAGACTTAATTTTTTCACCGTTGGAAAGGAAATTAAAAGTTGCACAATGAAAATTTTCTTGGATTTAAGATCAGAGCAAAGCCAGCCATAGTAAATGGCCTCTGAAGTTGAAGGTTTCAAAAAAGTCTCCAAATCCCTTAAGGGGCACCATGGACCCACCATGAAACTTTTTTCTCGCAAAAACCATCAAAATTGATACCAATCGCTTTGGTTTGATGTGCTTTGAGGTCCCATGTAAATTAAAACAAGATTTGACGACTTTGTGTTTTGGTCAAAATTTCAACCATGGCCACTAGGAGAGGTGCGTTTTTGGAAGAAAAAACCTCTAACTTTAAACGGCCATAACTTTTGAACCAGAAGAGCTAGAGACTTAATTTTTTCACCGTTGGAAAGGAAATTAAAAGTTGCACAATGAAAATTTTCTTGGATTTAAGATCAGAGCAAAGCCAGCCATAGTAAATGGCCTCTGAAGTTGAAGGTTTCAAAAAAGTCTCCAAATCCCTTAAGGGGCACCATGGACCCACCATGAAACTTTTTTCTCGCAAAAACCATCAAAATTGATACCAATCGCTTTGGTTTGATGTGCTTTGAGGTCCCATGTAAATTAAAACAAGATTTGACGACTTTGTGTTTTGGTCAAAATTTCAACCATGGCCACTAGGAGAGGTGCGTTTTTGGAAGAAAAAACCTCTAACTTTAAACGGCCATAACTTTTGAACCAGAAGAGCTAGAGACTTAATTTTTTCACCGTTGGAAAGGAAATTAAAAGTTGCACAATGAAAATTTTCTTGGATTTAAGATCAGAGCAAAGCCAGCCATAGTAAATGGCCTCTGAAGTTGAAGGTTTCAAAAAAGTCTCCAAATCCCTTAAGGGGCACCATGGACCCACCATGAAACTTTTTTCTCGCAAAAACCATCAAAATTGATACCAATCGCTTTGGTTTGATGTGCTTTGAGGTCCCATGTAAATTAAAACAAGATTTGACGACTTTGTGTTTTGGTCAAAATTTCAACCATGGCCACTAGGAGAGGTGCGTTTTTGGAAGAAAAAACCTCTAACTTTAAACGGCCATAACTTTTGAACCAGAAGAGCTAGAGACTTAATTTTTTCACCGTTGGAAAGGAAATTAAAAGTTGCACAATGAAAATTTTCTTGGATTTAAGATCAGAGCAAAGCCAGCCATAGTAAATGGCCTCTGAAGTTGAAGGTTTCAAAAAAGTCTCCAAATCCCTTAAGGGGCACCATGGACCCACCATGAAACTTTTTTCTCGCAAAAACCATCAAAATTGATACCAATCGCTTTGGTTTGATGTGCTTTGAGGTCCCATGTAAATTAAAACAAGATTTGACGACTTTGTGTTTTGGTCAAAATTTCAACCATGGCCACTAGGAGAGGTGCGTTTTTGGAAGAAAAAACCTCTAACTTTAAACGGCCATAACTTTTGAACCAGAAGAGCTAGAGACTTAATTTTTTCACCGTTGGAAAGGAAATTAAAAGTTGCACAATGAAAATTTTCTTGGATTTAAGATCAGAGCAAAGCCAGCCATAGTAAATGGCCTCTGAAGTTGAAGGTTTCAAAAAAGTCTCCAAATCCCTTAAGGGGCACCATGGACCCACCATGAAACTTTTTTCTCGCAAAAACCATCAAAATTGATACCAATCGCTTTGGTTTGATGTGCTTTGAGGTCCCATGTAAATTAAAACAAGATTTGACGACTTTGTGTTTTGGTCAAAATTTCAACCATGGCCACTAGGAGAGGTGCGTTTTTGGAAGAAAAAACCTCTAACTTTAAACGGCCATAACTTTTGAACCAGAAGAGCTAGAGACTTAATTTTTTCACCGTTGGAAAGGAAATTAAAAGTTGCACAATGAAAATTTTCTTGGATTTAAGATCAGAGCAAAGCCAGCCATAGTAAATGGCCTCTGAAGTTGAAGGTTTCAAAAAAGTCTCCAAATCCCTTAAGGGGCACCATGGACCCACCATGAAACTTTTTTCTCGCAAAAACCATCAAAATTGATACCAATCGCTTTGGTTTGATGTGCTTTGAGGTCCCATGTAAATTAAAACAAGATTTGACGACTTTGTGTTTTGGTCAAAATTTCAACCATGGCCACTAGGAGAGGTGCGTTTTTGGAAGAAAAAACCTCTAACTTTAAACGGCCATAACTTTTGAACCAGAAGAGCTAGAGACTTAATTTTTTCACCGTTGGAAAGGAAATTAAAAGTTGCACAATGAAATTTTCTTGGATTTAAGATCAGAGCAAAGCCAGCCATAGTAAATGGCCTCTGAAGTTGAAGGTTTCAAAAAAGTCTCCAAATCCCTTAAGGGGCACCATGGACCCACCATGAAACTTTTTTCTCGCAAAAACCATCAAAATTGATACCAATCGCTTTGGTTTGATGTGCTTTGAGGTCCCATGTAAATTAAAACAAGATTTGACGACTTTGTGTTTTGGTCAAAATTTCAACCATGGCCACTAGGAGAGGTGCGTTTTTGGAAGAAAAAACCTCTAACTTTAAACGGCCATAACTTTTGAACCAGAAGAGCTAGAGACTTAATTTTTTCACCGTTGGAAAGGAAATTAAAAGTTGCACAATGAAAATTTTCTTGGATTTAAGATCAGAGCAAAGCCAGCCATAGTAAATGGCCTCTGAAGTTGAAGGTTTCAAAAAAGTCTCCAAATCCCTTAAGGGGCACCATGGACCCACCATGAAACTTTTTTCTCGCAAAAACCATCAAAATTGATACCAATCGCTTTGGTTTGATGTGCTTTGAGGTCCCATGTAAATTAAAACAAGATTTGACGACTTTGTGTTTTGGTCAAAATTTCAACCATGGCCACTAGGAGAGGTGCGTTTTTGGAAGAAAAAACCTCTAACTTTAAACGGCCATAACTTTTGAACCAGAAGAGCTAGAGACTTAATTTTTTCACCGTTGGAAAGGAAATTAAAAGTTGCACAATGAAAATTTTCTTGGATTTAAGATCAGAGCAAAGCCAGCCATAGTAAATGGCCTCTGAAGTTGAAGGTTTCAAAAAAGTCTCCAAATCCCTTAAGGGGCACCATGGACCCACCATGAAACTTTTTTCTCGCAAAAACCATCAAAATTGATACCAATCGCTTTGGTTTGATGTGCTTTGAGGTCCCATGTAAATTAAAACAAGATTTGACGACTTTGTGTTTTGGTCAAAATTTCAACCATGGCCACTAGGAGAGGTGCGTTTTTGGAAGAAAAAACCTCTAACTTTAAACGGCCATAACTTTTGAACCAGAAGAGCTAGAGACTTAATTTTTTCACCGTTGGAAAGGAAATTAAAAGTTGCACAATGAAAATTTTCTTGGATTTAAGATCAGAGCAAAGCCAGCCATAGTAAATGGCCTCTGAAGTTGAAGGTTTCAAAAAAGTCTCCAAATCCCTTAAGGGGCACCATGGACCCACCATGAAACTTTTTTCTCGCAAAAACCATCAAAATTGATACCAATCGCTTTGGTTTGATGTGCTTTGAGGTCCCATGTAAATTAAAACAAGATTTGACGACTTTGTGTTTTGGTCAAAATTTCAACCATGGCCACTAGGAGAGGTGCGTTTTTGGAAGAAAAAACCTCTAACTTTAAACGGCCATAACTTTTGAACCAGAAGAGCTAGAGACTTAATTTTTTCACCGTTGGAAAGGAAATTAAAAGTTGCACAATGAAAATTTTCTTGGATTTAAGATCAGAGCAAAGCCAGCCATAGTAAATGGCCTCTGAAGTTGAAGGTTTCAAAAAAGTCTCCAAATCCCTTAAGGGGCACCATGGACCCACCATGAAACTTTTTTCTCGCAAAAACCATCAAAATTGATACCAATCGCTTTGGTTTGATGTGCTTTGAGGTCCCATGTAAATTAAAACAAGATTTGACGACTTTGTGTTTTGGTCAAAATTTCAACCATGGCCACTAGGAGAGGTGCGTTTTTGGAAGAAAAAACCTCTAACTTTAAACGGCCATAACTTTTGAACCAGAAGAGCTAGAGACTTAATTTTTTCACCGTTGGAAAGGAAATTAAAAGTTGCACAATGAAAATTTTCTTGGATTTAAGATCAGAGCAAAGCCAGCCATAGTAAATGGCCTCTGAAGTTGAAGGTTTCAAAAAAGTCTCCAAATCCCTTAAGGGGCACCATGGACCCACCATGAAACTTTTTTCTCGCAAAAACCATCAAAATTGATACCAATCGCTTTGGTTTGATGTGCTTTGAGGTCCCATGTAAATTAAAACAAGATTTGACGACTTTGTGTTTTGGTCAAAATTTCAACCATGGCCACTAGGAGAGGTGCGTTTTTGGAAGAAAAAACCTCTAACTTTAAACGGCCATAACTTTTGAACCAGAAGAGCTAGAGACTTAATTTTTTCACCGTTGGAAAGGAAATTAAAAGTTGCACAATGAAAATTTTCTTGGATTTAAGATCAGAGCAAAGCCAGCCATAGTAAATGGCCTCTGAAGTTGAAGGTTTCAAAAAAGTCTCCAAATCCCTTAAGGGGCACCATGGACCCACCATGAAACTTTTTTCTCGCAAAAACCATCAAAATTGATACCAATCGCTTTGGTTTGATGTGCTTTGAGGTCCCATGTAAATTAAAACAAGATTTGACGACTTTGTGTTTTGGTCAAAATTTCAACCATGGCCACTAGGAGAGGTGCGTTTTTGGAAGAAAAAACCTCTAACTTTAAACGGCCATAACTTTTGAACCAGAAGAGCTAGAGACTTAATTTTTTCACCGTTGGAAAGGAAATTAAAAGTTGCACAATGAAAATTTTCTTGGATTTAAGATCAGAGCAAAGCCAGCCATAGTAAATGGCCTCTGAAGTTGAAGGTTTCAAAAAAGTCTCCAAATCCCTTAAGGGGCACCATGGACCCACCATGAAACTTTTTTCTCGCAAAAACCATCAAAATTGATACCAATCGCTTTGGTTTGATGTGCTTTGAGGTCCCATGTAAATTAAAACAAGATTTGACGACTTTGTGTTTTGGTCAAAATTTCAACCATGGCCACTAGGAGAGGTGCGTTTTTGGAAGAAAAAACCTCTAACTTTAAACGGCCATAACTTTTGAACCAGAAGAGCTAGAGACTTAATTTTTTCACCGTTGGAAAGGAAATTAAAAGTTGCACAATGAAAATTTTCTTGGATTTAAGATCAGAGCAAAGCCAGCCATAGTAAATGGCCTCTGAAGTTGAAGGTTTCAAAAAAGTCTCCAAATCCCTTAAGGGGCACCATGGACCCACCATGAAACTTTTTTCTCGCAAAAACCATCAAAATTGATACCAATCGCTTTGGTTTGATGTGCTTTGAGGTCCCATGTAAATTAAAACAAGATTTGACGACTTTGTGTTTTGGTCAAAATTTCAACCATGGCCACTAGGAGAGGTGCGTTTTTGGAAGAAAAAACCTCTAACTTTAAACGGCCATAACTTTTGAACCAGAAGAGCTAGAGACTTAATTTTTTCACCGTTGGAAAGGAAATTAAAAGTTGCACAATGAAATTTTCTTGGATTTAAGATCAGAGCAAAGCCAGCCATAGTAAATGGCCTCTGAAGTTGAAGGTTTCAAAAAAGTCTCCAAATCCCTTAAGGGGCACCATGGACCCACCATGAAACTTTTTTCTCGCAAAAACCATCAAAATTGATACCAATCGCTTTGGTTTGATGTGCTTTGAGGTCCCATGTAAATTAAAACAAGATTTGACGACTTTGTGTTTTGGTCAAAATTTCAACCATGGCCACTAGGAGAGGTGCGTTTTTGGAAGAAAAAACCTCTAACTTTAAACGGCCATAACTTTTGAACCAGAAGAGCTAGAGACTTAATTTTTTCACCGTTGGAAAGGAAATTAAAAGTTGCACAATGAAAATTTTCTTGGATTTAAGATCAGAGCAAAGCCAGCCATAGTAAATGGCCTCTGAAGTTGAAGGTTTCAAAAAAGTCTCCAAATCCCTTAAGGGGCACCATGGACCCACCATGAAACTTTTTTCTCGCAAAAACCATCAAAATTGATACCAATCGCTTTGGTTTGATGTGCTTTGAGGTCCCATGTAAATTAAAACAAGATTTGACGACTTTGTGTTTTGGTCAAAATTTCAACCATGGCCACTAGGAGAGGTGCGTTTTTGGAAGAAAAAACCTCTAACTTTAAACGGCCATAACTTTTGAACCAGAAGAGCTAGAGACTTAATTTTTTCACCGTTGGAAAGGAAATTAAAAGTTGCACAATGAAAATTTTCTTGGATTTAAGATCAGAGCAAAGCCAGCCATAGTAAATGGCCTCTGAAGTTGAAGGTTTCAAAAAAGTCTCCAAATCCCTTAAGGGGCACCATGGACCCACCATGAAACTTTTTTCTCGCAAAAACCATCAAAATTGATACCAATCGCTTTGGTTTGATGTGCTTTGAGGTCCCATGTAAATTAAAACAAGATTTGACGACTTTGTGTTTTGGTCAAAATTTCAACCATGGCCACTAGGAGAGGTGCGTTTTTGGAAGAAAAAACCTCTAACTTTAAACGGCCATAACTTTTGAACCAGAAGAGCTAGAGACTTAATTTTTTCACCGTTGGAAAGGAAATTAAAAGTTGCACAATGAAAATTTTCTTGGATTTAAGATCAGAGCAAAGCCAGCCATAGTAAATGGCCTCTGAAGTTGAAGGTTTCAAAAAAGTCTCCAAATCCCTTAAGGGGCACCATGGACCCACCATGAAACTTTTTTCTCGCAAAAACCATCAAAATTGATACCAATCGCTTTGGTTTGATGTGCTTTGAGGTCCCATGTAAATTAAAACAAGATTTGACGACTTTGTGTTTTGGTCAAAATTTCAACCATGGCCACTAGGAGAGGTGCGTTTTTGGAAGAAAAAACCTCTAACTTTAAACGGCCATAACTTTTGAACCAGAAGAGCTAGAGACTTAATTTTTTCACCGTTGGAAAGGAAATTAAAAGTTGCACAATGAAAATTTTCTTGGATTTAAGATCAGAGCAAAGCCAGCCATAGTAAATGGCCTCTGAAGTTGAAGGTTTCAAAAAAGTCTCCAAATCCCTTAAGGGGCACCATGGACCCACCATGAAACTTTTTTCTCGCAAAAACCATCAAAATTGATACCAATCGCTTTGGTTTGATGTGCTTTGAGGTCCCATGTAAATTAAAACAAGATTTGACGACTTTGTGTTTTGGTCAAAATTTCAACCATGGCCACTAGGAGAGGTGCGTTTTTGGAAGAAAAAACCTCTAACTTTAAACGGCCATAACTTTTGAACCAGAAGAGCTAGAGACTTAATTTTTTCACCGTTGGAAAGGAAATTAAAAGTTGCACAATGAAAATTTTCTTGGATTTAAGATCAGAGCAAAGCCAGCCATAGTAAATGGCCTCTGAAGTTGAAGGTTTCAAAAAAGTCTCCAAATCCCTTAAGGGGCACCATGGACCCACCATGAAACTTTTTTCTCGCAAAAACCATCAAAATTGATACCAATCGCTTTGGTTTGATGTGCTTTGAGGTCCCATGTAAATTAAAACAAGATTTGACGACTTTGTGTTTTGGTCAAAATTTCAACCATGGCCACTAGGAGAGGTGCGTTTTTGGAAGAAAAAACCTCTAACTTTAAACGGCCATAACTTTTGAACCAGAAGAGCTAGAGACTTAATTTTTTCACCGTTGGAAAGGAAATTAAAAGTTGCACAATGAAAATTTTCTTGGATTTAAGATCAGAGCAAAGCCAGCCATAGTAAATGGCCTCTGAAGTTGAAGGTTTCAAAAAAGTCTCCAAATCCCTTAAGGGGCACCATGGACCCACCATGAAACTTTTTTCTCGCAAAAACCATCAAAATTGATACCAATCGCTTTGGTTTGATGTGCTTTGAGGTCCCATGTAAATTAAAACAAGATTTGACGACTTTGTGTTTTGGTCAAAATTTCAACCATGGCCACTAGGAGAGGTGCGTTTTTGGAAGAAAAAACCTCTAACTTTAAACGGCCATAACTTTTGAACCAGAAGAGCTAGAGACTTAATTTTTTCACCGTTGGAAAGGAAATTAAAAGTTGCACAATGAAAATTTTCTTGGATTTAAGATCAGAGCAAAGCCAGCCATAGTAAATGGCCTCTGAAGTTGAAGGTTTCAAAAAAGTCTCCAAATCCCTTAAGGGGCACCATGGACCCACCATGAAACTTTTTTCTCGCAAAAACCATCAAAATTGATACCAATCGCTTTGGTTTGATGTGCTTTGAGGTCCCATGTAAATTAAAACAAGATTTGACGACTTTGTGTTTTGGTCAAAATTTCAACCATGGCCACTAGGAGAGGTGCGTTTTTGGAAGAAAAAACCTCTAACTTTAAACGGCCATAACTTTTGAACCAGAAGAGCTAGAGACTTAATTTTTTCACCGTTGGAAAGGAAATTAAAAGTTGCACAATGAAAATTTTCTTGGATTTAAGATCAGAGCAAAGCCAGCCATAGTAAATGGCCTCTGAAGTTGAAGGTTTCAAAAAAGTCTCCAAATCCCTTAAGGGGCACCATGGACCCACCATGAAACTTTTTTCTCGCAAAAACCATCAAAATTGATACCAATCGCTTTGGTTTGATGTGCTTTGAGGTCCCATGTAAATTAAAACAAGATTTGACGACTTTGTGTTTTGGTCAAAATTTCAACCATGGCCACTAGGAGAGGTGCGTTTTTGGAAGAAAAAACCTCTAACTTTAAACGGCCATAACTTTTGAACCAGAAGAGCTAGAGACTTAATTTTTTCACCGTTGGAAAGGAAATTAAAAGTTGCACAATGAAAATTTTCTTGGATTTAAGATCAGAGCAAAGCCAGCCATAGTAAATGGCCTCTGAAGTTGAAGGTTTCAAAAAAGTCTCCAAATCCCTTAAGGGGCACCATGGACCCACCATGAAACTTTTTTCTCGCAAAAACCATCAAAATTGATACCAATCGCTTTGGTTTGATGTGCTTTGAGGTCCCATGTAAATTAAAACAAGATTTGACGACTTTGTGTTTTGGTCAAAATTTCAACCATGGCCACTAGGAGAGGTGCGTTTTTGGAAGAAAAAACCTCTAACTTTAAACGGCCATAACTTTTGAACCAGAAGAGCTAGAGACTTAATTTTTTCACCGTTGGAAAGGAAATTAAAAGTTGCACAATGAAAATTTTCTTGGATTTAAGATCAGAGCAAAGCCAGCCATAGTAAATGGCCTCTGAAGTTGAAGGTTTCAAAAAAGTCTCCAAATCCCTTAAGGGGCACCATGGACCCACCATGAAACTTTTTTCTCGCAAAAACCATCAAAATTGATACCAATCGCTTTGGTTTGATGTGCTTTGAGGTCCCATGTAAATTAAAACAAGATTTGACGACTTTGTGTTTTGGTCAAAATTTCAACCATGGCCACTAGGAGAGGTGCGTTTTTGGAAGAAAAAACCTCTAACTTTAAACGGCCATAACTTTTGAACCAGAAGAGCTAGAGACTTAATTTTTTCACCGTTGGAAAGGAAATTAAAAGTTGCACAATGAAAATTTTCTTGGATTTAAGATCAGAGCAAAGCCAGCCATAGTAAATGGCCTCTGAAGTTGAAGGTTTCAAAAAAGTCTCCAAATCCCTTAAGGGGCACCATGGACCCACCATGAAACTTTTTTCTCGCAAAAACCATCAAAATTGATACCAATCGCTTTGGTTTGATGTGCTTTGAGGTCCCATGTAAATTAAAACAAGATTTGACGACTTTGTGTTTTGGTCAAAATTTCAACCATGGCCACTAGGAGAGGTGCGTTTTTGGAAGAAAAAACCTCTAACTTTAAACGGCCATAACTTTTGAACCAGAAGAGCTAGAGACTTAATTTTTTCACCGTTGGAAAGGAAATTAAAAGTTGCACAATGAAATTTTCTTGGATTTAAGATCAGAGCAAAGCCAGCCATAGTAAATGGCCTCTGAAGTTGAAGGTTTCAAAAAAGTCTCCAAATCCCTTAAGGGGCACCATGGACCCACCATGAAACTTTTTTCTCGCAAAAACCATCAAAATTGATACCAATCGCTTTGGTTTGATGTGCTTTGAGGTCCCATGTAAATTAAAACAAGATTTGACGACTTTGTGTTTTGGTCAAAATTTCAACCATGGCCACTAGGAGAGGTGCGTTTTTGGAAGAAAAAACCTCTAACTTTAAACGGCCATAACTTTTGAACCAGAAGAGCTAGAGACTTAATTTTTTCACCGTTGGAAAGGAAATTAAAAGTTGCACAATGAAAATTTTCTTGGATTTAAGATCAGAGCAAAGCCAGCCATAGTAAATGGCCTCTGAAGTTGAAGGTTTCAAAAAAGTCTCCAAATCCCTTAAGGGGCACCATGGACCCACCATGAAACTTTTTTCTCGCAAAAACCATCAAAATTGATACCAATCGCTTTGGTTTGATGTGCTTTGAGGTCCCATGTAAATTAAAACAAGATTTGACGACTTTGTGTTTTGGTCAAAATTTCAACCATGGCCACTAGGAGAGGTGCGTTTTTGGAAGAAAAAACCTCTAACTTTAAACGGCCATAACTTTTGAACCAGAAGAGCTAGAGACTTAATTTTTTCACCGTTGGAAAGGAAATTAAAAGTTGCACAATGAAAATTTTCTTGGATTTAAGATCAGAGCAAAGCCAGCCATAGTAAATGGCCTCTGAAGTTGAAGGTTTCAAAAAAGTCTCCAAATCCCTTAAGGGGCACCATGGACCCACCATGAAACTTTTTTCTCGCAAAAACCATCAAAATTGATACCAATCGCTTTGGTTTGATGTGCTTTGAGGTCCCATGTAAATTAAAACAAGATTTGACGACTTTGTGTTTTGGTCAAAATTTCAACCATGGCCACTAGGAGAGGTGCGTTTTTGGAAGAAAAAACCTCTAACTTTAAACGGCCATAACTTTTGAACCAGAAGAGCTAGAGACTTAATTTTTTCACCGTTGGAAAGGAAATTAAAAGTTGCACAATGAAAATTTTCTTGGATTTAAGATCAGAGCAAAGCCAGCCATAGTAAATGGCCTCTGAAGTTGAAGGTTTCAAAAAAGTCTCCAAATCCCTTAAGGGGCACCATGGACCCACCATGAAACTTTTTTCTCGCAAAAACCATCAAAATTGATACCAATCGCTTTGGTTTGATGTGCTTTGAGGTCCCATGTAAATTAAAACAAGATTTGACGACTTTGTGTTTTGGTCAAAATTTCAACCATGGCCACTAGGAGAGGTGCGTTTTTGGAAGAAAAAACCTCTAACTTTAAACGGCCATAACTTTTGAACCAGAAGAGCTAGAGACTTAATTTTTTCACCGTTGGAAAGGAAATTAAAAGTTGCACAATGAAAATTTTCTTGGATTTAAGATCAGAGCAAAGCCAGCCATAGTAAATGGCCTCTGAAGTTGAAGGTTTCAAAAAAGTCTCCAAATCCCTTAAGGGGCACCATGGACCCACCATGAAACTTTTTTCTCGCAAAAACCATCAAAATTGATACCAATCGCTTTGGTTTGATGTGCTTTGAGGTCCCATGTAAATTAAAACAAGATTTGACGACTTTGTGTTTTGGTCAAAATTTCAACCATGGCCACTAGGAGAGGTGCGTTTTTGGAAGAAAAAACCTCTAACTTTAAACGGCCATAACTTTTGAACCAGAAGAGCTAGAGACTTAATTTTTTCACCGTTGGAAAGGAAATTAAAAGTTGCACAATGAAAATTTTCTTGGATTTAAGATCAGAGCAAAGCCAGCCATAGTAAATGGCCTCTGAAGTTGAAGGTTTCAAAAAAGTCTCCAAATCCCTTAAGGGGCACCATGGACCCACCATGAAACTTTTTTCTCGCAAAAACCATCAAAATTGATACCAATCGCTTTGGTTTGATGTGCTTTGAGGTCCCATGTAAATTAAAACAAGATTTGACGACTTTGTGTTTTGGTCAAAATTTCAACCATGGCCACTAGGAGAGGTGCGTTTTTGGAAGAAAAAACCTCTAACTTTAAACGGCCATAACTTTTGAACCAGAAGAGCTAGAGACTTAATTTTTTCACCGTTGGAAAGGAAATTAAAAGTTGCACAATGAAAATTTTCTTGGATTTAAGATCAGAGCAAAGCCAGCCATAGTAAATGGCCTCTGAAGTTGAAGGTTTCAAAAAAGTCTCCAAATCCCTTAAGGGGCACCATGGACCCACCATGAAACTTTTTTCTCGCAAAAACCATCAAAATTGATACCAATCGCTTTGGTTTGATGTGCTTTGAGGTCCCATGTAAATTAAAACAAGATTTGACGACTTTGTGTTTTGGTCAAAATTTCAACCATGGCCACTAGGAGAGGTGCGTTTTTGGAAGAAAAAACCTCTAACTTTAAACGGCCATAACTTTTGAACCAGAAGAGCTAGAGACTTAATTTTTTCACCGTTGGAAAGGAAATTAAAAGTTGCACAATGGAAATTTTCTTGGATTTAAGATCAGAGCAAAGCCAGCCATAGTAAATGGCCTCTGAAGTTGAAGGTTTCAAAAAAGTCTCCAAATCCCTTAAGGGGCACCATGGACCCACCATGAAACTTTTTTCTCGCAAAAACCATCAAAATTGATACCAATCGCTTTGGTTTGATGTGCTTTGAGGTCCCATGTAAATTAAAACAAGATTTGACGACTTTGTGTTTTGGTCAAAATTTCAACCATGGCCACTAGGAGAGGTGCGTTTTTGGAAGAAAAAACCTCTAACTTTAAACGGCCATAACTTTTGAACCAGAAGAGCTAGAGACTTAATTTTTTCACCGTTGGAAAGGAAATTAAAAGTTGCACAATGAAAATTTTCTTGGATTTAAGATCAGAGCAAAGCCAGCCATAGTAAATGGCCTCTGAAGTTGAAGGTTTCAAAAAAGTCTCCAAATCCCTTAAGGGGCACCATGGACCCACCATGAAACTTTTTTCTCGCAAAAACCATCAAAATTGATACCAATCGCTTTGGTTTGATGTGCTTTGAGGTCCCATGTAAATTAAAACAAGATTTGACGACTTTGTGTTTTGGTCAAAATTTCAACCATGGCCACTAGGAGAGGTGCGTTTTTGGAAGAAAAAACCTCTAACTTTAAACGGCCATAACTTTTGAACCAGAAGAGCTAGAGACTTAATTTTTTCACCGTTGGAAAGGAAATTAAAAGTTGCACAATGAAAATTTTCTTGGATTTAAGATCAGAGCAAAGCCAGCCATAGTAAATGGCCTCTGAAGTTGAAGGTTTCAAAAAAGTCTCCAAATCCCTTAAGGGGCACCATGGACCCACCATGAAACTTTTTTCTCGCAAAAACCATCAAAATTGATACCAATCGCTTTGGTTTGATGTGCTTTGAGGTCCCATGTAAATTAAAACAAGATTTGACGACTTTGTGTTTTGGTCAAAATTTCAACCATGGCCACTAGGAGAGGTGCGTTTTTGGAAGAAAAAACCTCTAACTTTAAACGGCCATAACTTTTGAACCAGAAGAGCTAGAGACTTAATTTTTTCACCGTTGGAAAGGAAATTAAAAGTTGCACAATGAAAATTTTCTTGGATTTAAGATCAGAGCAAAGCCAGCCATAGTAAATGGCCTCTGAAGTTGAAGGTTTCAAAAAAGTCTCCAAATCCCTTAAGGGGCACCATGGACCCACCATGAAACTTTTTTCTCGCAAAAACCATCAAAATTGATACCAATCGCTTTGGTTTGATGTGCTTTGAGGTCCCATGTAAATTAAAACAAGATTTGACGACTTTGTGTTTTGGTCAAAATTTCAACCATGGCCACTAGGAGAGGTGCGTTTTTGGAAGAAAAAACCTCTAACTTTAAACGGCCATAACTTTTGAACCAGAAGAGCTAGAGACTTAATTTTTTCACCGTTGGAAAGGAAATTAAAAGTTGCACAATGAAATTTTCTTGGATTTAAGATCAGAGCAAAGCCAGCCATAGTAAATGGCCTCTGAAGTTGAAGGTTTCAAAAAAGTCTCCAAATCCCTTAAGGGGCACCATGGACCCACCATGAAACTTTTTTCTCGCAAAAACCATCAAAATTGATACCAATCGCTTTGGTTTGATGTGCTTTGAGGTCCCATGTAAATTAAAACAAGATTTGACGACTTTGTGTTTTGGTCAAAATTTCAACCATGGCCACTAGGAGAGGTGCGTTTTTGGAAGAAAAAACCTCTAACTTTAAACGGCCATAACTTTTGAACCAGAAGAGCTAGAGACTTAATTTTTTCACCGTTGGAAAGGAAATTAAAAGTTGCACAATGAAAATTTTCTTGGATTTAAGATCAGAGCAAAGCCAGCCATAGTAAATGGCCTCTGAAGTTGAAGGTTTCAAAAAAGTCTCCAAATCCCTTAAGGGGCACCATGGACCCACCATGAAACTTTTTTCTCGCAAAAACCATCAAAATTGATACCAATCGCTTTGGTTTGATGTGCTTTGAGGTCCCATGTAAATTAAAACAAGATTTGACGACTTTGTGTTTTGGTCAAAATTTCAACCATGGCCACTAGGAGAGGTGCGTTTTTGGAAGAAAAAACCTCTAACTTTAAACGGCCATAACTTTTGAACCAGAAGAGCTAGAGACTTAATTTTTTCACCGTTGGAAAGGAAATTAAAAGTTGCACAATGAAAATTTTCTTGGATTTAAGATCAGAGCAAAGCCAGCCATAGTAAATGGCCTCTGAAGTTGAAGGTTTCAAAAAAGTCTCCAAATCCCTTAAGGGGCACCATGGACCCACCATGAAACTTTTTTCTCGCAAAAACCATCAAAATTGATACCAATCGCTTTGGTTTGATGTGCTTTGAGGTCCCATGTAAATTAAAACAAGATTTGACGACTTTGTGTTTTGGTCAAAATTTCAACCATGGCCACTAGGAGAGGTGCGTTTTTGGAAGAAAAAACCTCTAACTTTAAACGGCCATAACTTTTGAACCAGAAGAGCTAGAGACTTAATTTTTTCACCGTTGGAAAGGAAATTAAAAGTTGCACAATGAAAATTTTCTTGGATTTAAGATCAGAGCAAAGCCAGCCATAGTAAATGGCCTCTGAAGTTGAAGGTTTCAAAAAAGTCTCCAAATCCCTTAAGGGGCACCATGGACCCACCATGAAACTTTTTTCTCGCAAAAACCATCAAAATTGATACCAATCGCTTTGGTTTGATGTGCTTTGAGGTCCCATGTAAATTAAAACAAGATTTGACGACTTTGTGTTTTGGTCAAAATTTCAACCATGGCCACTAGGAGAGGTGCGTTTTTGGAAGAAAAAACCTCTAACTTTAAACGGCCATAACTTTTGAACCAGAAGAGCTAGAGACTTAATTTTTTCACCGTTGGAAAGGAAATTAAAAGTTGCACAATGAAAATTTTCTTGGATTTAAGATCAGAGCAAAGCCAGCCATAGTAAATGGCCTCTGAAGTTGAAGGTTTCAAAAAAGTCTCCAAATCCCTTAAGGGGCACCATGGACCCACCATGAAACTTTTTTCTCGCAAAAACCATCAAAATTGATACCAATCGCTTTGGTTTGATGTGCTTTGAGGTCCCATGTAAATTAAAACAAGATTTGACGACTTTGTGTTTTGGTCAAAATTTCAACCATGGCCACTAGGAGAGGTGCGTTTTTGGAAGAAAAAACCTCTAACTTTAAACGGCCATAACTTTTGAACCAGAAGAGCTAGAGACTTAATTTTTTCACCGTTGGAAAGGAAATTAAAAGTTGCACAATGAAAATTTTCTTGGATTTAAGATCAGAGCAAAGCCAGCCATAGTAAATGGCCTCTGAAGTTGAAGGTTTCAAAAAAGTCTCCAAATCCCTTAAGGGGCACCATGGACCCACCATGAAACTTTTTTCTCGCAAAAACCATCAAAATTGATACCAATCGCTTTGGTTTGATGTGCTTTGAGGTCCCATGTAAATTAAAACAAGATTTGACGACTTTGTGTTTTGGTCAAAATTTCAACCATGGCCACTAGGAGAGGTGCGTTTTTGGAAGAAAAAACCTCTAACTTTAAACGGCCATAACTTTTGAACCAGAAGAGCTAGAGACTTAATTTTTTCACCGTTGGAAAGGAAATTAAAAGTTGCACAATGGAAATTTTCTTGGATTTAAGATCAGAGCAAAGCCAGCCATAGTAAATGGCCTCTGAAGTTGAAGGTTTCAAAAAAGTCTCCAAATCCCTTAAGGGGCACCATGGACCCACCATGAAACTTTTTTCTCGCAAAAACCATCAAAATTGATACCAATCGCTTTGGTTTGATGTGCTTTGAGGTCCCATGTAAATTAAAACAAGATTTGACGACTTTGTGTTTTGGTCAAAATTTCAACCATGGCCACTAGGAGAGGTGCGTTTTTGGAAGAAAAAACCTCTAACTTTAAACGGCCATAACTTTTGAACCAGAAGAGCTAGAGACTTAATTTTTTCACCGTTGGAAAGGAAATTAAAAGTTGCACAATGAAAATTTTCTTGGATTTAAGATCAGAGCAAAGCCAGCCATAGTAAATGGCCTCTGAAGTTGAAGGTTTCAAAAAAGTCTCCAAATCCCTTAAGGGGCACCATGGACCCACCATGAAACTTTTTTCTCGCAAAAACCATCAAAATTGATACCAATCGCTTTGGTTTGATGTGCTTTGAGGTCCCATGTAAATTAAAACAAGATTTGACGACTTTGTGTTTTGGTCAAAATTTCAACCATGGCCACTAGGAGAGGTGCGTTTTTGGAAGAAAAAACCTCTAACTTTAAACGGCCATAACTTTTGAACCAGAAGAGCTAGAGACTTAATTTTTTCACCGTTGGAAAGGAAATTAAAAGTTGCACAATGAAAATTTTCTTGGATTTAAGATCAGAGCAAAGCCAGCCATAGTAAATGGCCTCTGAAGTTGAAGGTTTCAAAAAAGTCTCCAAATCCCTTAAGGGGCACCATGGACCCACCATGAAACTTTTTTCTCGCAAAAACCATCAAAATTGATACCAATCGCTTTGGTTTGATGTGCTTTGAGGTCCCATGTAAATTAAAACAAGATTTGACGACTTTGTGTTTTGGTCAAAATTTCAACCATGGCCACTAGGAGAGGTGCGTTTTTGGAAGAAAAAACCTCTAACTTTAAACGGCCATAACTTTTGAACCAGAAGAGCTAGAGACTTAATTTTTTCACCGTTGGAAAGGAAATTAAAAGTTGCACAATGAAAATTTTCTTGGATTTAAGATCAGAGCAAAGCCAGCCATAGTAAATGGCCTCTGAAGTTGAAGGTTTCAAAAAAGTCTCCAAATCCCTTAAGGGGCACCATGGACCCACCATGAAACTTTTTTCTCGCAAAAACCATCAAAATTGATACCAATCGCTTTGGTTTGATGTGCTTTGAGGTCCCATGTAAATTAAAACAAGATTTGACGACTTTGTGTTTTGGTCAAAATTTCAACCATGGCCACTAGGAGAGGTGCGTTTTTGGAAGAAAAAACCTCTAACTTTAAACGGCCATAACTTTTGAACCAGAAGAGCTAGAGACTTAATTTTTTCACCGTTGGAAAGGAAATTAAAAGTTGCACAATGAAAATTTTCTTGGATTTAAGATCAGAGCAAAGCCAGCCATAGTAAATGGCCTCTGAAGTTGAAGGTTTCAAAAAAGTCTCCAAATCCCTTAAGGGGCACCATGGACCCACCATGAAACTTTTTTCTCGCAAAAACCATCAAAATTGATACCAATCGCTTTGGTTTGATGTGCTTTGAGGTCCCATGTAAATTAAAACAAGATTTGACGACTTTGTGTTTTGGTCAAAATTTCAACCATGGCCACTAGGAGAGGTGCGTTTTTGGAAGAAAAAACCTCTAACTTTAAACGGCCATAACTTTTGAACCAGAAGAGCTAGAGACTTAATTTTTTCACCGTTGGAAAGGAAATTAAAAGTTGCACAATGAAAATTTTCTTGGATTTAAGATCAGAGCAAAGCCAGCCATAGTAAATGGCCTCTGAAGTTGAAGGTTTCAAAAAAGTCTCCAAATCCCTTAAGGGGCACCATGGACCCACCATGAAACTTTTTTCTCGCAAAAACCATCAAAATTGATACCAATCGCTTTGGTTTGATGTGCTTTGAGGTCCCATGTAAATTAAAACAAGATTTGACGACTTTGTGTTTTGGTCAAAATTTCAACCATGGCCACTAGGAGAGGTGCGTTTTTGGAAGAAAAAACCTCTAACTTTAAACGGCCATAACTTTTGAACCAGAAGAGCTAGAGACTTAATTTTTTCACCGTTGGAAAGGAAATTAAAAGTTGCACAATGAAAATTTTCTTGGATTTAAGATCAGAGCAAAGCCAGCCATAGTAAATGGCCTCTGAAGTTGAAGGTTTCAAAAAAGTCTCCAAATCCCTTAAGGGGCACCATGGACCCACCATGAAACTTTTTTCTCGCAAAAACCATCAAAATTGATACCAATCGCTTTGGTTTGATGTGCTTTGAGGTCCCATGTAAATTAAAACAAGATTTGACGACTTTGTGTTTTGGTCAAAATTTCAACCATGGCCACTAGGAGAGGTGCGTTTTTGGAAGAAAAAACCTCTAACTTTAAACGGCCATAACTTTTGAACCAGAAGAGCTAGAGACTTAATTTTTTCACCGTTGGAAAGGAAATTAAAAGTTGCACAATGAAAATTTTCTTGGATTTAAGATCAGAGCAAAGCCAGCCATAGTAAATGGCCTCTGAAGTTGAAGGTTTCAAAAAAGTCTCCAAATCCCTTAAGGGGCACCATGGACCCACCATGAAACTTTTTTCTCGCAAAAACCATCAAAATTGATACCAATCGCTTTGGTTTGATGTGCTTTGAGGTCCCATGTAAATTAAAACAAGATTTGACGACTTTGTGTTTTGGTCAAAATTTCAACCATGGCCACTAGGAGAGGTGCGTTTTTGGAAGAAAAAACCTCTAACTTTAAACGGCCATAACTTTTGAACCAGAAGAGCTAGAGACTTAATTTTTTCACCGTTGGAAAGGAAATTAAAAGTTGCACAATGAAAATTTTCTTGGATTTAAGATCAGAGCAAAGCCAGCCATAGTAAATGGCCTCTGAAGTTGAAGGTTTCAAAAAAGTCTCCAAATCCCTTAAGGGGCACCATGGACCCACCATGAAACTTTTTTCTCGCAAAAACCATCAAAATTGATACCAATCGCTTTGGTTTGATGTGCTTTGAGGTCCCATGTAAATTAAAACAAGATTTGACGACTTTGTGTTTTGGTCAAAATTTCAACCATGGCCACTAGGAGAGGTGCGTTTTTGGAAGAAAAAACCTCTAACTTTAAACGGCCATAACTTTTGAACCAGAAGAGCTAGAGACTTAATTTTTTCACCGTTGGAAAGGAAATTAAAAGTTGCACAATGAAAATTTTCTTGGATTTAAGATCAGAGCAAAGCCAGCCATAGTAAATGGCCTCTGAAGTTGAAGGTTTCAAAAAAGTCTCCAAATCCCTTAAGGGGCACCATGGACCCACCATGAAACTTTTTTCTCGCAAAAACCATCAAAATTGATACCAATCGCTTTGGTTTGATGTGCTTTGAGGTCCCATGTAAATTAAAACAAGATTTGACGACTTTGTGTTTTGGTCAAAATTTCAACCATGGCCACTAGGAGAGGTGCGTTTTTGGAAGAAAAAACCTCTAACTTTAAACGGCCATAACTTTTGAACCAGAAGAGCTAGAGACTTAATTTTTTCACCGTTGGAAAGGAAATTAAAAGTTGCACAATGAAAATTTTCTTGGATTTAAGATCAGAGCAAAGCCAGCCATAGTAAATGGCCTCTGAAGTTGAAGGTTTCAAAAAAGTCTCCAAATCCCTTAAGGGGCACCATGGACCCACCATGAAACTTTTTTCTCGCAAAAACCATCAAAATTGATACCAATCGCTTTGGTTTGATGTGCTTTGAGGTCCCATGTAAATTAAAACAAGATTTGACGACTTTGTGTTTTGGTCAAAATTTCAACCATGGCCACTAGGAGAGGTGCGTTTTTGGAAGAAAAAAACCTCTAACTTTAAACGGCCATAACTTTTGAACCAGAAGAGCTAGAGACTTAATTTTTTCACCGTTGGAAAGGAAATTAAAAGTTGCACAATGAAAATTTTCTTGGATTTAAGATCAGAGCAAAGCCAGCCATAGTAAATGGCCTCTGAAGTTGAAGGTTTCAAAAAAGTCTCCAAATCCCTTAAGGGGCACCATGGACCCACCATGAAACTTTTTTCTCGCAAAAACCATCAAAATTGATACCAATCGCTTTGGTTTGATGTGCTTTGAGGTCCCATGTAAATTAAAACAAGATTTGACGACTTTGTGTTTTGGTCAAAATTTCAACCATGGCCACTAGGAGAGGTGCGTTTTTGGAAGAAAAAACCTCTAACTTTAAACGGCCATAACTTTTGAACCAGAAGAGCTAGAGACTTAATTTTTTCACCGTTGGAAAGGAAATTAAAAGTTGCACAATGAAAATTTTCTTGGATTTAAGATCAGAGCAAAGCCAGCCATAGTAAATGGCCTCTGAAGTTGAAGGTTTCAAAAAAGTCTCCAAATCCCTTAAGGGGCACCATGGACCCACCATGAAACTTTTTTCTCGCAAAAACCATCAAAATTGATACCAATCGCTTTGGTTTGATGTGCTTTGAGGTCCCATGTAAATTAAAACAAGATTTGACGACTTTGTGTTTTGGTCAAAATTTCAACCATGGCCACTAGGAGAGGTGCGTTTTTGGAAGAAAAAACCTCTAACTTTAAACGGCCATAACTTTTGAACCAGAAGAGCTAGAGACTTAATTTTTTCACCGTTGGAAAGGAAATTAAAAGTTGCACAATGAAAATTTTCTTGGATTTAAGATCAGAGCAAAGCCAGCCATAGTAAATGGCCTCTGAAGTTGAAGGTTTCAAAAAAGTCTCCAAATCCCTTAAGGGGCACCATGGACCCACCATGAAACTTTTTTCTCGCAAAAACCATCAAAATTGATACCAATCGCTTTGGTTTGATGTGCTTTGAGGTCCCATGTAAATTAAAACAAGATTTGACGACTTTGTGTTTTGGTCAAAATTTCAACCATGGCCACTAGGAGAGGTGCGTTTGTGGAAGAAAAAAAACCTCTAACTTTAAACGGCCATAACTTTTGAACCAGAAGAGCTAGAGACTTAATTTTTTCACCGTTGGAAAGGAAATTAAAAGTTGCACAATGAAAATTTTCTTGGATTTAAGATCAGAGCAAAGCCAGCCATAGTAAATGGCCTCTGAAGTTGAAGGTTTCAAAAAAGTCTCCAAATCCCTTAAGGGGCACCATGGACCCACCATGAAACTTTTTTCTCGCAAAAACCATCAAAATTGATACCAATCGCTTTGGTTTGATGTGCTTTGAGGTCCCATGTAAATTAAAACAAGATTTGACGACTTTGTGTTTTGGTCAAAATTTCAACCATGGCCACTAGGAGAGGTGCGTTTTTGGAAGAAAAAACCTCTAACTTTAAACGGCCATAACTTTTGAACCAGAAGAGCTAGAGACTTAATTTTTTCACCGTTGGAAAGGAAATTAAAAGTTGCACAATGAAAATTTTCTTGGATTTAAGATCAGAGCAAAGCCAGCCATAGTAAATGGCCTCTGAAGTTGAAGGTTTCAAAAAAGTCTCCAAATCCCTTAAGGGGCACCATGGACCCACCATGAAACTTTTTTCTCGCAAAAACCATCAAAATTGATACCAATCGCTTTGGTTTGATGTGCTTTGAGGTCCCATGTAAATTAAAACAAGATTTGACGACTTTGTGTTTTGGTCAAAATTTCAACCATGGCCACTAGGAGAGGTGCGTTTTTGGAAGAAAAAACCTCTAACTTTAAACGGCCATAACTTTTGAACCAGAAGAGCTAGAGACTTAATTTTTCACCGTTGGAAAGGAAATTAAAAGTT
The DNA here is from genome assembly GCF_017562075.2 of Anopheles merus. NCBI lineage: Eukaryota > Metazoa > Arthropoda > Insecta > Diptera > Culicidae > Anopheles > Anopheles merus. The sequence continues at coordinate 2,066 of NW_024428419.1, read as the reverse complement.
GCACAATGAAAATTTTCTTGGATTTAAGATCAGAGCAAAGCCAGCCATAGTAAATGGCCTCTGAAGTTGAAGGTTTCAAAAAAGTCTCCAAATCCCTTAAGGGGCACCATGGACCCACCATGAAACTTTTTTCTCGCAAAAAACCATCAAAATTGATACCAATCGCTTTGGTTTGATGTGCTTTGAGGTCCATGTAAATTAAAACAAGATTTGACGACTTTGTGTTTGGTCAAAATTTCAACCATGGCCACTAGGAGAGGTGCGTTTTTGGAAGAAAAAAACCTCAACTTTAAACGGCCATAACTTTTGAACCAGAAGAGCTAGAGACTTAATTTTTTCACCGTTGGAAAGGAAATTAAAAGTTGCACAATGAAAATTTTCTTGGATTTAAGATCAGAGCAAAGCCAGCCATAGTAAATGGCCTCTGAAGTTGAAGGTTTCAAAAAGTCTCCAAATCCCTTAAGGGGCACCATGGACCACCATGAAACTTTTTCTCGCAAAAAAACCATCAAAATTGATACCAATCGCTTTGGTTTGATGTGCTTTGAGGTCCCATGTAAATTAAAACAAGATTTGACGACTTTGTGTTTTGGTCAAAATTTCAACCATGGCCACTAGGAGAGGTGCGCGTTTTGGAAGAAAAAACCTCTAACTTTAAACGGCCATAACTTTGAACCAGAAGAGCTAGAGACTTAATTTTCACCGTTGGAAAGGAAATTAAAAGTTGCACAATGAAAATTTTCTGGATTTAAGATCAGAGCAAAGCCAGCCATATAGTAAATGGCCTCTGAAGTTGAAGGTTTCAAAAAAGTCTCCAAATCCCTTAAGGGGCACCATGGACCCACCATGAAACTTTTTTTCTCGCAAAAAACCATCAAAATTGATACCAATCGCTTTGGTTTGATGTGCTTTGAGGTCCCATGTAAATTAAAAACAAGATTTGACGACTTTGTGTTTTGGTCAAAATTTCAACCATGGCCACTAGGAGAGGTGCGTTTTTGGAGGAAGAAAAAACCTCTAACTTTAAACGGCCATAACTTTTGAACCAGGAGAGCTAGAGACTTAATTTTTTCACCGTTGGAAAGGAAATTAAAAGTTGCACAATGAAAATTTTTTGGATTTAAGATCAGAGCAAAGCCAGCCATAGTAAATGGCCTCTGAAGTTGAAGGTTTCAAAAAAGTCTCCAAATCCCTTAAGGGGCACCATGGACCACCATGAAACTTTTTTCGCACAAAACCATCAAAATTGATACCAATCGCTTTGGTTTGATGTGCTTTGAGGTCCCATGTAAATAAAACAAGATTTGACGACTTTGTGTTTTGGTCAAAATTTCAACCATGGCCACTAGGAGAGGTGCGTTTTTGGAAGAAAAAAACCTCTAACTTTAAACGGCCATAACTTTTGTACCAGAAGAGCTAGAGACTTAATTTTTTCACCGTTGGAAAGGAAATTAAAAGTTGCACAATGAAAATTTTCTTGGATTTAAGATCAGAGCAAAGCCAGCCATAGTAAATGGCCTCTGAAGTTGAAGGTTTCAAAAAAGTCTCCAAATCCCTTAAGGGGCCACATGGACCCACATGAAACTTTTTTCTCGCAAAAACCATCAAAATTGATACCAATCGCTTTGGTTTGATGTGCTTTGAGGTCCATGTAAATTAAAACAAGATTGACGACTTTGTGTTTGGTCAAAATTTCAACCATGGCCCTAGGAGAGGTGCGTTTTAGAAGAAGAAAAAACCTCTAACTTTAAACGGCCATAACTTTTGAACCAGAAGAGCTAGAGACTAATTTTTTCACCGTTGGAAAGGAAATTAAAAGTTGCACAATGAAAATTTTTGGATTAAGATCAGAGCAAAGCCAGCCATAGTAAATGGCCTCTGAAGTTGAAGGTTTCAAAAAAGTCCCCAAATCCCTTAAGGGGCACCATGGACCCACCATGAAACTTTTTTCTCGCAAAAACCATCAAAATTGATACAATCGCTTTGGTTTGATGTGCTTTGAGGTCCCATGTAAATTAAAACAAGATTTGACGACTTTGTGTTTTGGTCAAAATTTCAACCATGGC
>NW_024428418.1:0-29488 GCF_017562075.2 Anopheles merus | reverse complement strand
TATGACCAGCTCCATGCAGATCAGTGTCACAATTAACGCTCACGCCACGGCTTCATGGTGATCGCACGCTACTTCAAACCAAAGGCAAGGGCCGCAACAAACAATCAGGTAAGGAAAAATGGAGGAGGCGCCAAACTCAAAATGGAAAGGGAATTAACCAATTCTTTCGATTCTGTGCTCGCTTTGCAGTGGCTCAGTCCTCCTGGGTGTGCCATGTTTTCGCTGCAGCTTCACATCCCGATGAGTAGCATGCTGGGACAACGGTTGCCGATCGTGCAGATCTCGTAGCGATTGCCGTCGTTCCGCCATCCTGTCGCTGCCTGGGTATGAGGTGGTGTTTCACAACATTACTGTGTGTATTGGTGTGGGAAAATGACTGTGTTCAAGTTTGGTGGCAACCTGTCTTTCCATTTCCACGTCTGTTGGTTTACCTTTCCGGCCCAGTCGCGTTGTGTTTCTTTCAGTAGTCAAAATCGTAAACACAGTTCGTTTCGTAGTTTTTGTCACACTTTATTCAACTTTGAAGCTATTTTAGATTACAACTCTGATCCAATGATGTGATTAATTTGTTCTTATGTTGTCACTGTTCACGTCCTTTCTCTCTCTGTCTCGTCCTCTAGTCCATTTCATTTGCTCTAACTGCGTTGTCTCACCTGTTATTCTACTATCATCTTTCGCCTCTTTCGACAGTCTCGAACCGTTTGCGATTTTCCTACTGTAATGCATCTGCTCCGCCTCCACCTCTCACTCTCTCTCTCTCTCGATCTGTGTCTTTCGCTCTCTGCGTGGCTCTATATTATTTAGTTTTGTCTGTATTATAATCTGCGACACATTCCGTCGTCCCTTTGCGTAACTGTTTTGATACAATTCTAACCAAATCAAAGGAAGCAGCGACCAGCGAACGTGGGGACGTTCACTGGCCTGAGATGTTGCCGCACGGCGGTTTAGGCTAACATCGCGTGGCTTTCGTGTCTTTGTACCGGCTCCGTCTGATCTAGAATACCGATTCCGCCGACCGGGACAGCTGCACCGGATGGGAGGGCGATGCGGGCGAGCCGCTTCTTCGGCAGCCGCTCGAGCTGCGTCAGCAGCTTGCAAAGTCAGGGCCTGTCCGGAATTGTGGCTCCAGCACTGGATCAGTATGTCCTTCACGTCCCTCGAGGCCTGCAGATTGGCCAGCGTTTGCTTCATGCCCCGGCCGACCTGCCAGATGATCGATTCGGCCGGCTGCGACTTGAACGGGAACTCACCGCACAGCAGCTCGTACCAGACGGTGCGAAACGCGTAGATGTCGGACGTTTCGAGAACGGCAGGGTCGCCCTCGATCGGCGGTACGGGCGTCAGGTTGCGCATCAGCTCCGGCGCCAGATAGCACAACCAGCCCGCCGGGGATGCCGAGGCCGAGATCGCAGTACAGCAGCTTGGTGGCGCTGAACAGAACGAAGTCGGTGATGCTCACCTGCCGTTCTCAGGAAGATGTTCTTCGTCTTCAGGTCCTTGTGGACGATGCCGCGCGCGTGCAGGTAGCCCATGCCCTGCGAGATCTGTTGCGCCACCAGCGTGGTGCGGTTCAAGTTGAACTTGTCCTTGCGCAGATGGATGTGCGTGAAGAGCGTGTTGCCCTTGCAGAGCGACGTGACGATCGCGAGCCGGGGCGGCTTCATGCAGGCGCCCATGAACAGCAAACGTTTTCGTGGCGCGTCTTCTTGAACGTGGCCACCTCGAGCTTGAACGCTTCCAGCGTCCGCTCGTCCGCTACGTAGTCCTCCTTCAGCAGCTTCACGGCCACGTCGCCGTGCCAGAGCGCCCGATGCACGGTGCCGAAGCGCCCGTTGCCGATCTTCTCCCTTCAGGTGCAGATCGTCGTACGGGATGTCCCACTCCTTCAGCGAGAGCGAGTTCTGCCGCGGCAGCTGCTCTCGTGGTCACGCTCCTCGGTCGAGTCGAGCCGTATCGGGGTGCGGTCGGACGACGAGTCGGTGCTGGTCGCGCTGGCCGAACCGGTCTTGTCCTCGCCTCCGCCCGGCACGCTATGATCGTCCGAGAACTGCAGCTTCGTATCTCGACGCTCGTGTCCATCGTGTAGACGCCGCTGCTGCCGAGGCTTCCGCCCAGTCCGCCGCACCACCCGCCCCACCCCGATCGGGTGCGTTTCGATCGTTATTCCGCCACCGCTGCCACCGCCGCCCATCGAGTGGCGTAGTTCATCATCATCAGCGAACGCCATTGCCGCCTCCACCGCCGCCGCCGCCGATGCTGTTCGGCACCTCGGGGAAGTTGAATGCGAGTATGGACGGGCGGGTGTTTGCGGTGGCAACGAAAGCAGCGCCGGGCTGGAGGGAGACGAGCTGTTGCAGCTGGAGCCGGCCGAACTGCTGTCCGGGCCGCCGCCGCACGCATGGATGGCATGCATCGGACCCCGACCAATGCCTCCGCTCAGCTTGCCAGCGTCACCGCGACCCCCACCATACATGATGCCGCGCCGCCGCCTCACCGCCAGCCGAGCCGCCACCGCGGCCAATGTTGGGCGAAACGCTCGTCGGTAGCAGCGTGTCTGACTGGAGCGACTTCTTGAACTCGTCCACAAACTCTTGCGGCAGCCCGCACGAAGGCGGCACGTTCGACTTGCAATCCTTGTGGCAGCGGTACTTGCACTCGGTACACTTGAAGCCGAAGAACATCTGCTTGTTGCACAGGTCGCAGGTGCTTTTGGTGACCTTGAACTTCTTCGTAAACCGATGCTGTATCATGTGACCCATGCCGCGCGTGATGATGGGCGTGCAGGGCGACTTGGGCGGGACGGCCGAGCTGGGATAGCCGGTTGGGTGCGGCGGCACGCCCGGATCACCGCCGTAATCGCCGCCCGTTTCCGACAGCATGCCGGCGCTGGCCGCTGAGCCTCCTCCCTGCTGTGCTGCTGTGCAGGTGATGATGGTAATGGTGATGATGGTACTGGGGTGGCTGATGGTGATGATGATGCTGCTGCTGTGGTGATGATGGTGGTGATGGTGGTCACCACCGGTGCTGGGACGTTGCTGGTTCCACCGCCACCACCACCAACCACCACCACGCTGCTGCCGGTCAGCGTTGGCTCCGTGTGGAGCGACTGCGAGGAAACGTCCCCATGCGGTTCGCGCTCCCATTGCCCATCAACCGTTGCTGCTGCTGGGACACGAAGGTGCTCCGTGTTAGTGCCGGAGCCACCGCCACTGCCGATCAGCATGCCCGCACTGGTGGTGGTGGTCAGCGAACTCTCGCCAAGCAACACCACCGTCGATGGAATGTTGTTGTTGATGTGGTTAATGCTATGTTGTTGTTCGCGTGGCTGCTGTTGTTGTTGTTGTGTCGGTCCACTGGCCACACTGTTGCCCGCCAGACCATTGCCTTGCCCCTGGCCGTTGCCGAATTGCGATTCGTGGGACTTTGACTTTGTCAGCGCCGTGTTCGCGTCCGTCGCCGATCCTCCGGCAGTGCCAGAACTGGCGCCCGAACTTGCCGTCACGGTGGTGCTGTCGTGCTGGCCACAGTCGATGAAACGGTCGCCGTTGCCGGGGGCAGACGGAGGAAGCGGACGAGGAGGCGCCACCGCCCCCACGGAAGCGAAGGAGAGCAGCGCCGTCTGGTGTTTCTTCCTCGGCGGCGGTGTCGTGGGAAAGCCTCGTCGATTCTGCTTGTTGTGCAGCTGCACGTTGGAGGGTGAGTTCGGTGGCGATGGCGAGGGAGTGCAGCCGCTGGTCGAGGCTTCGTCGGGCGAGATGGCGTGCTGGGGTTTAGCAGCGCCGCGCCCTCCACGTGCTGGGTTGTGGCGAGCGACAGCGAGCTGCCGCCATCGTCCGTCTGTGGGCTGGTGGTGCTGGTGGAGCCCATCGCTTCGCCCGGCATTCCCGGGCCATTGTTGTGGCGCTGCTGCTGACTGTGCTGGTAGCTTGAGGCGGCTGCGGCGGCTGCGGCGATAGCAACGGCACTCTGCTTACTGCACTTGCCCAGCGAGCGGTTCCACGCGCGGCGAGTCCGGTGGCAGGCCGGCTGGCGGTCCCAGGAGTCCCAGAAGAGATCGTGCGGTTCGGTGCCCTTGCGGCTCACGCCACCTCGGTGGCGGGAAGTTCAAGATGCTCGCGGCACCGCCGCAGATTGCCGCAGGCGCGCGTCAGCCGCTTCATTTTTCCTCCTCCCGGACGTACACGTTGTTGTCCATGATTGTCCGCAGCTCCTTCTCGTCCTTTCCAGCAGTCCCTCCAGCGTGCTGACCTGTTGTATCACAGCATTAAGTGATGCACAGCTCAGACCTGCGCGTGGACAAACGCAAAAAGAGAGGGTAAAAGATGACGGGTGAGCGAGGGGTTTGGACACGGGTTTCGGCCTGTATCGCGCTCTGAACTTACCAACAACTCTGAGCCATTGCTTGAGTTCGTTCCCGGTGGCGGGAAGGCCCTGGGCGGGCAGCCGCTCCGGAAGCTTCGATTTCGTAATCAGCAGATCGGAAAACAGCTTCACCAGCTTCGTCTCGAGCGTGCGGATTTCCTGCTGGGTCAGCTCGGCGCTCGTCGCACACTGCGTCCGCAAGCCCTCGAGCCGATCCGCCGATATATCGATCATGCTCTGTATCACATCCAGCCCGCGCCGGATATTCACCTCACTGTTATCTCCTCCGGCACTGTCACTACCACCACTGCCGCCACCGCCAGGGCCACCACCACCACCACCTCCACCTCCACCTCCTCCTCCATCATCACCACCACCACCACCGTCACCTGGTGCGGTTTTCACATCACCGGAATTATTGTTGGCCATCATCATCGCCGTCAGCGGGTTGTTGCTGCTGCTGCTGCTGCGGCGGTCGAAGCGAAATCTTGCCCCCGCCGCCCGGGCGACCAAATTCGTCCAGTGAAATGCAATCGTCGTCCGTGCGGATCCAGCGCCAACACACTGGACATCCGTACGCTCCCGTCGTTTCCTCCCCTACCCCCACCGACAACCCGTGCAGGCCGTGCTTGGCTGTTGCTGCTACCGGGCAAACACTTCATCTCTTCAACACACACATCTTCGCTACTGCTGCTGCTTCTGCTGCTGCGGCTAGTGTTTGTGTCTCAACAAGGAAGGTCGCCTTCGGTCGCAACTTATCGATCATTGTACACGAGGGAGCATCGGTTTAGCAACGGGCAGGGGACAGAAAGGATTCACAATCGAACAGACGCACACACACACGAATACTGATACACGGAGGGGGCAGCAGCAGCAATCTACTGCAGTGTGTCGGCCGCAGGTGGAAGTTTGCAAGTTGCGCCTTGGCCTGGCCTATCTCTACCACCGCCGGCCACGGAACGAACAGGGGCTTTCTTTGTTGGGGCTACCACTGTTTGCCAGCCTCAAACAGAGTGTCGGGGGTGGGGTGAAGGTGGGAACTCCCCGGAACCGCAGTGCACTTCACCGTTGGCCGTGAAAGTGGAACCTTTTTCGCAAATTTGTTTGCGTCGTCGTCGTCGTCGCAGTCGTTTGTTCGTTCCTGGGGACACTTTTGGTTTCCGAAAAAATCAATGAATTTTTTCGCTGTCAAACTTGTGTCCCGTACGTCAGGCAATTGTCAGCGGGCGCTCGGGGTCAGTGTAGCCAGATTATTTTGGTACATTTCGGCAGGAGCATCAACATTTTATCTGTAGTTTTCGGTAGGAGTTTCAATTTGTATCGGTAGTTTTGGGTATGTTTTGTGGTGTTAAGTGGAGTGGGGGGGGGGGGGGGGGGGGGTTGAGGGGTGCTCATCTGCACGATAGTCAGTTCAAAAAGTATTCGTCTTGGGTAACTGTCCCAGTTATCGGCAGGCGGTTTCACAAGAACTGCTCATACACATACTAGGGTAACTGTACCAGTTTTCGGCACGCTAGTGCAGCAGTTTCACAAAAACTGCTCACAAATAAACATTTTTTATTATTTTTCATGAAAGTGATGTTATTCTGGTTGATAAACTATCATAATATGTTACACTATTTTTTATTTGCCGGTTCAAAGCCCTTTTTCATAAATATTCGTAAAAATGCAAACATTGCTTTTGCTCCTATTTTCGGCAGTTTGTTCCTATTTTCGGCAGGTTGTGTTCCTATTTTCGACAGCGCGAATACGGGTCAGAAAATGTTATTTTCTATGTAAATATGTACAAAAAAATGTTTAAAGCAATTTTACACTCTTACTTTCCTAATACTGATGTTAAAAAGCACTTTAATTAATAATTTTATGTTGCTTATTTTGGTCCGTTTTGACAGCCATTTTGATGCGACGTTTAAACAGAGCAGCCATTGACAGTTTGATGGTTATAGCGTACGGTGGCTTACAAATATTTATTTTTCTCTTAAGTTAGTGCATTGTTTGTCGTAAAATTGGTGATATTTGGTAAAGGAAAGGTCATATTATGTGTCGATATACGCATTGTAGTGTTCTGACCAATTTTTAAAGAAATATTCAGCCAAATCCAATGTGTGTTATTGTTCCGAGTTTCGGCAGGAGCCCACAACATTGAGCTGTCAAAATGAACAATTACCGTGTACCTATTTTCGGCAGCATTAAAAGTGAAAAATAACTTGATTATTGTGATTTTAAATTCCGAACCAGTTAGAATATATTAAACAAGCATAAATCTTGAATATTATACACCACACTTTTATTGCTTTACTGTTAGGCCGCAAATACACGACGCGTAATAGAATAATAACATCATAATATATAACAATCCAGCCATAGAAATGAAATGTCATTCGAACGCGCTACCCCGGAAACGCAGAGATGCTCCTGCTAGATATCTCTGCGGAACTGTTATACGCGTTTGAACGCGCCCGCGGAAACGCGCGTTGTGTATTTGCGGCCTTATGGTTCTCTTAATCAAAAAACGGCTATTGGCTGAGGGCAAATCTGTCGAAAAATGCTCTGCACAATTTATTTGATATTTTGAAAAGTACGCAAGGAAATGGTGTGAAACTTCGTATATAAATAACAAATTAGTATACTTTCACTACAAATTTGTGTTTTGTGAAATTTTTGTCCCGCATTTGTGCATAATTGCACTTTTTAGCTACCCTGCCGAAAATTGGTTCAGTTATCCGAGTGATTCACGTGTGAAGTTTAATACATTTGATGATTTGAGAAATGGTATTGTGACTTTTCGGTCAGTATTATGAAAAAATCTGTGATTTTCGGTAAGATAAAAGAAAATCGATAGCTTTAGGGTGGTTAAACATCTGTGAATCGGTAGGAATACAGATATATCGGTATTTCTGGTCACTCTGCTCGGGGTTTCGTGTGTTCAGCACGGCGGCTCGAAGAGTTGATGCCAGTATGACAGTAGCACAGTTTTGAATTTCGTTTGCAGTAATTTGTACAAATAGCGAACAATTATTTTTCTTTATCGTTTATTTCATCGTTTTAATTCATATTCCATTACAAATATTTCAGAAGCTTGATTTGGGACTGAAGTGGCCGAACGATATCTACGCGTACGGCGTATCCAAGCTTGGCGGCAGCATCTTCAACACGCAGGTCGACTCCATCGAGGCGATCGTGAATCTGGGCGTTGGATTCAATCTAAGCAACAGCAAGCCAACGCTCTGCCTGAACGACGTTATCGCACAGTACAATGCAAAGCACTCGACCACGCTGCCGCCGCTGTCGTACGAAAAAACGTTTGCCCTTATCTTCAACAAGCTGGAGCAGTTGTACGATCGAGTGCAGCGCGACGGTATAGAAGTGCTGCAGCAGGAGTACTACCGCTACTGGCTGCATCAGGATGCGGAAATCAGCATGATCGGCACGGAAGGTGAGTCGTTGCAGGGCACGATCGTCGGAATCGACGAGTACGGGTTTCTGCTGGTGAAGAAACAACCGTCCGGCGAAACCGTGTCTGTGCATCCGGATGGAAATAGCTTCGACATGATGCAGGGATTGATTGTTCCCAAGTTCAATTAGGCGCAAATGTCCACAGATCATCAAACACAAAATGTTACACCATTCCTATTTAGCTGATGCGTTGCATTGGATCCAGTGTAGACAACATAGAACACGTGGGATGGCAGAACGAACTAGAAAGTTAACTGTTGCATATGCTGGACAATGTTTGTAGGCTTAGATAGCTGTTAGAGTATTTAATGTGAGGGTTGGAATTGAATGGGTACTTGTTGTTGTAAGTGTAAGAGCCACCAAGAGATATGTATACTGCCGCCGTAGTTTGATGTTAATGTTATTAGAGCGTATGTGTGTGTGTTTTTACAACATCTACATGTGTCTTTCGGATGTATTCTCTCATCTCCGTTGTCCTCCTGTTCACGATGAAAGATTTACTTACCACCTTCTTACCTCGAGTTAAAGAGATTTTTCTTCCCCGAGTGGAATTGTACGCTTTATTGCTACTCGCAGCGTAACACAACACATCTGAATGTGCTTAAAAAGCTGTAATTATTAAAAGTCTTTCACACACCAAGGTTTTAGATAGTATGATAAACGATCAAATTGTTTTTAAAAATGGAGAAGAATTCGATGAGAGTTTCTTGCATTTAGTGCTTAAAATTGTGGTGTTTTTTAGCAGCCGCAGTGCTGCCTACGTTTGATTCCTTTATTTAGTTCCTATAGTCGTTTCAGTGTCATCTTGTTACAAGCAATTGTTATATTTTTACTGTTTACTAAATATTATAAGTGTAGTGGAGGGAATATTAAACTGACCATGGTCAGGGGAGAAAAAAGGAAAGATTTCACGGTTCAACTTAAAAATAACGAAATTAATCGTTCATATCATTGAAGGCACCAATTTCAAAATTTCTCGGCGTAATCTTAAAATTGAAAAGTTCGTAAGAAAAGCAAAATTACATTCCTTAACAATGTGCATTCAAAAAGCTTAGCTAGTTACTGTGAATATTAAAAAGAAACATAAACCAAGCAAATGTTAAATAACATAAAACTAAGCAAATGATCCCATTATAGCGTCCAATGGACGAGAAGTATGCACGTGCAGCAACTATTCCTGTTTAGGCTACAAATTCAAAGTAATTTCCATTTCGGTGTTGTCCTACTCTTCAGTCAAACTTCAAGTCAAAATAAATGAAATTAGATGTTCAAGCACAGCACAAAATGTGTAGGAATTTATTTGAAATTACGTTTATTTTCGCTTCCAAACGAACGGCTTAAACACACACACTTTGCAACTCGGTAGCGGTCGTAAGAACATAAATTTACACTACTTCATTTGAAACACAATGCTCGTAACTGTTATTGATCAGCGAGGATGTAAAAATTAAACACTTAATTGCTCGGTCTCCGTCCCCGGTCAATTTTCACTGCTGGTTACTAGTTGTGTTGCGTAGCTCCGCCCACTTTCTCACGAGGTCCAATCGCGTCGTGCACGATCGGTACAGTGAGTACAGAGCAGTTGCGTACATCTGCCATGGTTGACAGAAAATAAACCCTTTTTTGTTCTAGCAATCCGCCGAGGAATCCAAATTCTCTACAACACACACACACACACAACCGCCGCCGTGTACAAGATACGGTTTCTGGCACTGTGTGTAAGGGAGTTGCCGTTGTAAAAATAAATTACTAAACCGCGAGCACATTTGATTTTAATTATCGAAGGAGGCGGATTGAACCGAGCAGAGGAGCGAGCGATATTGTATGTTGGCGATCGGGAGAAGGATGATGTACCAGTACCAGAAACCGGAGAAGTGCAACAGCAGCAGCAGCAACAGCTACAGTAGATGCAGCAGCAGTGCATAATTAGTGCAACATGGGTTGTGAGTGGTGAAACGTTGAAAGATGTAAACCCTTCTCCTTCTTCTACGATCTGATTGCCCTGACAAAGCACCCGGCAGAAGAGGGAGCGACGCAGAGTGTGTGTGTGTGTGTGTGTAACAATTAAGAAATTAAATAATTAAATCATTAAATCATTAAGCGATGTTCTGAAGTGATTGCCAAAATACACCCAAGACGACGATGCCGAGTAATGCAAAGTGAAACGTGAAATGATCGTTTAGTGCAAACAAGATGCCGCCCACAGTGGAGCAAAGGAAGCGCAACGTACGAAATTAATTGTTAATGAAATCATGAATTGCTACGGTGGTGTGTCAGTGACGGGGACGAACTACGGTGACAGCACGGTGGCAGCGAGAGGGTCAAGCTGTATCCTGGAAAATGCTGCCGCAGTGGGTGCACAGACTGAACAGTATCATGATAATAAAGCTGCTAGCAGTGTGTGGTACAATGTGGTTCCACCGCCGACGGGTTGTCCTGTGCCCAACGATGCCTTACCATTGGGCGGCAGTGCGGCCAGTGACGGTGGCACGTCGGGAGTGATCGAACCAAGCTGTAGCAATGTATCTCCGTCCATCTCCTCCGACCCAAGTGGCCGCTATTATGACGAGGCTGGTGAGCTATCGATAACCACGGGACATCCTCATCATCATCATCATCATCATACTCAGCAGCATCATACGCATCATCATCAGTTTAGTAACAATCGATTGTTGATGGGTGAGCATCGATCGCCACTGATCTATGAAGGCAGCAATGTGGAGCTTGGATTCGGTGGCTTAAACATCGAAGGCGAGAGTGGCACGTCCGGTGCTGCTGCTACGAGTGTGGATAAGAAAGTGCGCCACGGTGGTGTGAAGGATCGGTTTTTGATGAGCAATCTGTTGCAGCTAAACAGCACATCCAGCACAGCGGACAGTTCGAGGACGATGATGCCGCCGGGATCACCGAGCTCACCGGTGGATAAAGATGGTAGGTGTTGGTGGAAGGATTTTATTTCTTTGAAAAGAAAGTGATATTCTTTTTTGATATTAAACAAGTTATTGATTATATCAGATCAGATCACAAAAATTCTGACTTTAGTTCCAATATCCAGAGGGATTTGTTTACATTGAGCGATGATCACTCTTGAATATTACAGTTCCAAGAAAGACACGACTACGACATCCTATACTAAAAGGTATCGCTCCAGAAGATTTACGGTCTTTAGTGATAGAACATCTGAGCCAAAGTCCTTGTATAAAACTAAGATTGATGCCTATTTCTTCTCTTTGGCGTAAACGTCCTACGCGGGGACTTGTCCCGGCCTATACACAACTTTCGAGACTTTATTCAGTACCACGCAGCCGGATAGGTATATTCCTTGCTACGGGGGGACGGTCCATTCAAGGCTTGAGCCCATGACGGGCATGTTATTGAGTCGTACGAGTTGACGACTGTACCACGGGATCGCCCTATTTAGATCCATTTAAAAGGGCGGCCTGATAGTATGATGGCTAGTGTGTTGGCAAGGCTCTTACAAGGTTAGAGGTAGTGTAAATTCCCGATTTTAGGCATATTTGCTGGTGTACAAGAATAGCAAGCGAAGGATCTTGATCCTAAACGGACATTTTAGAGAGGACCTAACACGATGTAGATTTTCCATTTACAGACATTAAAATATTGACAAAATACTTACATCGTTAGAGTATATTTGCTCTCTGAATGAGCACTATTTGAAGATTTGATAGGAGTGTTGGGATACGCTTGCTTTTAGTTACTGGGATTGATTAAATAAGTACATTCCCAGTCTTAAATCCCAGGTTAAATAAGACACTCTTTTTCGACGGCCAAGACCTCTCTGCTCGGATTACAGCTATTCCGTGCCGTGATATAGTGATCACTGGCATTTTAATAATTTCACGGTTATAAAGTCCTCGCACGATTTGACCATTGCTAGCGACGATTATAACAACTATTGCCTATTAAATTCCGCCTTCAAAAAAGATGTCGAGTGATAATAACGAGCAATAATTTACAACTTTGGTCCGTGATTACGAAAAACATGGCTGGGCACAACAAATTACTTTGAAAAGAAGAAGAAAACAGGCAACCAAATACCAAGCAACATGCGTCAAACATCTGGCACACTGGTAAGACGGGACGGGATAAGGAGATTTTACACGCCAGGCTGCTGCTGGCAGTGCTTGGCTTTTTGAAGATGTCAACTACTCACCGAGTAGGGAGGCGGGAACGACTACTAATTGTGGATGACATGTAAAATTTTCTAAAACCGAAGGCAAATCTGTTTCTCGAGTGACTGAGAGCTTCCCCATCCCAATTTCAAATATTCGATTGCAACGCGCGATCGGGAAAAACTGGCGCACACGGGCACTGAACAAGTTCCAAAAACCAATCAAATGCTGTTGCTGCACACACACATTTCCACGACCGTGGCGAACGAAGGCACACCGAATGAGTCAAATTTAAACCTTCTTTATTACCTTTTCTCGGAAGAAATTTTCCCGAAAAAGGGAAGCGTCGTAGGTTTGCGTCGTAATTATGTTTCAAACGAAGCAAACGAAGGGCCGTTTTACCTTTGCTTTGGCCACCGGAGTGAGCAACCACTGGCCAGACGTGACGATAGGGAAAATGGTTTATGGAATTTGCTTTGTTTTTCCCTATATTTTGATAGCCAAATTCAACAGTACTTCTGGTGGCTCCTTTTACCCTTTTTACATCCCATAACCCATATGAAAAACGGTAAAAAGCGATGAAAAACGCCCCAAAAAGACAGAGGGTGAAAAAATTTATCTATTCCTTTGAAATGGATACCCCTACCATCACCCCAAAACCGATCGACCCCGGATGATGATGATGATCGTGTCGCCGTCGCCGCCGGCTCGCCCGGTGGCAACAGAGTCGATCCCTCCTCCGTTCGCAGGGAGATGAAACGCAGGGAAGCAAAACAAGCGGGAAAACAGCAGCAGATGAGGACATTTCAACAGGCTTCCGTCGTAATTGGGATTGATTGTTCCAAAAATAATTCAACCATAGTATCTGTAGCTACTCAGCCACAGCCACAGGTTCTGTCGGGCTAGCGTGACGATGTCGGGTTTGGTTAGGCGAGAGGATATGCCCGCGGATGCTGCAGCGCTTGTGCAGCGCCGGTGTGTGTGTGTGGTTGTTTGTGAAGGAGAAAAGCGGGAGGGAAAAACATAAAAACACACACACCCAACTCAACACGGCGAGCGAGAGACATGAAATATTGCATTATTTTTAATAGCCAGTATAATTGTTATGAAAGGTAATTGTAAATCAAAACAGCGATTTTTCGTTGACAAATTAACTGTTGCACAACAACGTTGCAGAGTGGACAGAGAAATACAAAGTTTCATTTAGGAATTAAAGTAAAATTGCTTATTTAATGTACGATCAACCGATCATGCAGTTTTGCTTGATTTAAATCACAAAAAGAGCTCACATGAGGTAGCTCCAGCTTAGCCAAATACGTTAACAGGTGCAAGGGAAACAACTCTTCTACCTACTTTTACGACATGTTTTCAGTTTTTAAAACCATTCCCCGATCGTTCCACATCGTCTCTGTCAAAACGGTGAGAATAACCAGCAGCACGACAACGATCACATCGGCGGCGCGCATGTGGTAGCAATGATTTGCAATCGTTGGAGATCGCGATCGCGCCCGTCTATCTTCCAGCGAGACAATTTTCTCCACCACCCGACACTGGTAGGAGGTCCCGTACAGAGAGGAGGAGGAGCACGGAAACAGCTCCGTACAGTTGTTCAGTTTATTGAAGAGAAGAAAAAACCCGCACACGTTGAGCAACATTTCCGGCGTACACACAACACAACGCAAAGCATGTAAGCAAGTACGCCGTTTTTCGTTTTTTACGCTCTTCTTGTGCGTTAGAAAGGATTGAGTTGTCTGTGCGTGTGTGTTTGTTCGGATGCAAAAGATATCGTAGAAAAGGAGAAGATCGATGTCTAGTGACACTGGAAGAACACACGCGCGATCGCTCACAATAGGAATAGGAAGATCACGCGCGAAAAGGCGGAAGTGAAGACATGCTCTCGTGTCGTGTCGCTACGCAAACGGCAGTTGTTGCTAGTAATCATCTCATCTGATTACCTCGAGAGAAAGAGGAAAAAAGTGAAGCAGTACAATTACAATTAGGGTGGTAAAAAATGAGCTACACAACAATTGGTTCCGCTTTTCCCTATTCCCTATTAACATTCCATTCGATGGGGTTTATATGTTTCCTTAAGGACAGCTGTTGACAGATGTTGTTATTTGTTGTTGCTGGAGAGGGATTAGAAAGTCAGTCTTTCCCTTCAACACTTTGGGGCATTGCACGATCGATTTTTCCCACTTCAATGGGAAATTTGCGAATCCTGTTGCGTCCTCGTAATGGTTTCCAGTTGGAGCGTACGTACTTCCCATTCATAACCATTCATCACTGAGGATCGGCTCGGCTGCGGTCCGCTCATCTGGCGAGATCTCTGTTAAACCCCCCTCTATCGTGGGATGAAAATCGTTTGAAGCGAACCGCGCAAAACCTCCTGAAGCAAGTGTGCCCTTCTAATGATGGCGCAACATGGGCTTTTGCCTGGCCCCATCACAAGGAAGGAAGAATATAGATCTTCCGGCACACCGAAGGCGCGGCAAACGCCATAAAGAAACGATCCAGTGTGTGTGTGTGTGTTTTTTTGTTGTTGCCGTGGCTGTTTGGTTGAAGGGCGGAGGACCGTTGTTACGGTTTAGTGAGTTGTAAAATGATCTGATTTGTTGGCATTAAGTCATGTGTATCGCTTTCAAGCTGTCTTCTCCCGCGTTTGGGACGATTTCCATTGCAGAAGAGTCGGTCGTCCGTCTGTCAGTCACTCCCGTCATCTTCAAAGCCTTTCTTCTCCCTTCGCGTACCTTACTGACTCATGCTCACTTTAACGAGGTTACTTTCAAGTGCAAGTGTAGTGGGGGTTAGAGGAAAAAAAAACGGGCGAGATGGTAAATTATTTAATTGGAGCGTCTTTTGGACGGTTCCCTAGGGGAAGTGGATTAGTTTTTTGTGTGTGCGGTAACTCACAGCGTAGATTATTTTTAACCGTGAACGGTGTGTTAATGTGTTAAACGGTTTTTAAAAGGGTTTTGCTAGAAACTGTTGCATTAGTTGAGGTGGTAAGAATACAATTTTGGTTAAATTGTATCTCTAAAAACGATCATTCCTGTGAAGTGGATTGCCAATGTAAGCCCTTTGATGATTGCTGTTGTCAACAAATTAAAACGATAATTTTTTACCTTCGAACAAACACCCAGAAGCAACTCATAAATCATACGAAAAGGGCTGGTAAAAGAGAGGCAAAGATCGCGCCGCATAGTTCGGTTGAAGCGGATTATGTTTGTTTATCATGTTATGCACGTGGTTCTAATCTTCCAATCCCTCCGGTTGGTCTCGCTCCTTCATCCCGTCAATCATTATGCTGCACGTTGGGTTTGTGTTGTGACACATAAAGTGTGCCACAGCCCGTTTGGGACCCCGTGGGTTGGTTATTATGGTTTTCCTTTTTTTGCTGTTGATCTTCTGCTGAAAGAGCAAAGAAAGCGTGGATGTACGGAGGCAGGATTGGTGGGGAAGAGTGGTGGTTGGCTTCTCCGGGGGTGTGAATTAACGACCAACAACCGGGGCAACCAGCACGATGGTGTGGTGGTTAATTGTGCATGGTAGGTAAATTAAATTAGCGCAAAACATTAATCGTCCGTGTCTCGTGTCGGATCTGGTGCTGTGGATTAAGTGATAATTATTAACCAGTACGTTAGTATTAAGAGGAGAAGTGTTAAACCATTCTCTTTTTCTGATCTCTCTCCCAATTAGATCTGGAAGACAGTCCAACACACAAGACCGACCTGTCGATGAGGACAAAGTCGTGCACGCTGAAAAAGCCTCGACGCAATCGGACCACCTTCACCACCAACCAGCTCACGGCGTTGGAGAAAATTTTCGAAAAAACTCACTACCCGGACGCGTTCGTGCGGGAGGAGCTGGCGAACAAGGTCGGGCTTAGTGAGGCTCGCGTACAGGTACAGAGGCTGGCTCGCGTACGTTTATAACTGTGTATGTGTATTTATGTACATGCCATATGCTTCACAGGTTTGGTTCCAGAACCGGAGGGCAAAGTTTCGTCGCAATGAGCGTAGCGCACAGTCATCGGGCGGTGGCAGTAGTGCTAGCAAGGGAGAAGATTTCTTCCATCCTGGCGCAATACCGCCTTCAGCGACAAGCGGTGGACTTGCTGGGTTTGCGGGGGTTGTAGACAAACCGGACAGTGGCCCATACTCGCTGTCCTTTTCTACGCTTAGTTCCATCTTTTCGCCGGTCGTTTCACAGCTGCAGCACCATCATGCACATCACCATCCCGCGCCGGGTAGTGTTCGTGCTGGTGGACAGTTCTATACGGCCTACAAACCCCAGCACGATGAGGCAGCAAACTTCTGCAGCCAGTCGTACCAGTTTCCGAGCTTAAAATATTTAAACAATTTGCAACAAACCTAACCCATGCACAGTGAAAACAACTTAACACGAGCACAGCACAGTCTTGCTGAGTCGCCAGAAACGTCCAGAGTGTAGATTTGCTTAGATTTAAACACCTTTAACCTTATGTTACCGATTAGGGGAAAAAACGGAGGGGGAAAAAAGCTAACACCATTTTCTTTCTCTACTTCACATTGAGTAAATAAAGAATACGAAAAAAAAACGATAATTAATTAACGGTACGAACCTGAACGTGTTTGTTACATATTTCCATTTTCATTGTTCGTCTGCTCTTGCATATATGTTTTAGTGTTCGCTTACAGCAAATAACGTTTCGAGGGCTCTTACATACGTATTTGGAACTTGCCTGCCTTTGTCACGTACTTTACACCCTTGAAGGGTTTGTACTTTTCGCCGTACATGTCCAGCCGGTTCACTTTCAGCCCCGAAACGGCCAACTGCGAGATGGTGAAGTGTACTCTGGAAGGTGGGAAGAGAGAGAGAGAGAGAGACGATTAGTTTACTGAACGCTAGGAAGGCATACGTCTCTTGATTTGTCATACCTGTCGATCGTCGTTTCAAGCGTCGAGTTGGTGGCAGCAACAGAAACCTGTGGGGAATGTTCGTGTGGAGTTAAATCAACCAATTACATGTTTAGTGCAACTTAAGTGACTTACCGTGCCGCGTATGTTGGGCAGTTTGGCCGCATCGATCCGTCCAATGTCCCAGTGCAGTACTTTGTTCACCGTGTCGTACGTGTACTTGCCCTGGTTCACCACCAACGAACAGTTTGTGACCGCTTTGGGCATGCAAATGTCCAGCTTAACACCTGAAGGATAAGAAACAAAACAGATCAGCCCTAATTCCTCATTATCATCCCGTCGCCACTGTCGCCTGTGTCGCCTACCCTCAACCGTGCGACCCATTGTCGTCTTTGGACCGACGGTAATGTCTAATCGGGACTGTTCTCCCGAACGCAGCACCAGATTGTGCCGCACGTAGATCGGAATGGCTACGATACTCTGAGACCCGACATGGTACGACATCAGCCGGAAGTTACCGTCGGGTGGAATGAAGGAAAGAATACGTTCCGATTCCCAGCGCTTGAAGCGGACGCACGGATGGAACGAAACGTCGTCGAAGAGACGCGGATTCATGAACGAAAGAGACAAATCCGGCATACCGCTGAGTTTAATGCAGCAATCGATCTGGAAAAGGTAAGTGCCATGAATGGGGCTGCAATCGGATTGATGCCAGTGTACCGGACACTTACATAGCCTTGTATCTCAGCAAAGATCGTTTGTCCGTTCTTGTCGATGATGGCATCAACCTCTTCGACAACATCAAAGTATGCTTCGTTGTTGGTGTACTTCACGCCCGTGCGTCTCCATGGTATCGCGGACAGCTGTCCCGACGGAAGTGTACCGCTGATACTGCGAATGAAAGAAATTGCGTGCGTGGGAAAGAAACATTAACGCGACAGTGGGCCACACACACATAACAAATTACTTGGATTTTCCCGTGACCGAATTGGCGATGGTGCGCAGAATGTTCGGTGGTTTTATAAGCTCCTTCAGTATGTTGCACTCGGTCGCGAGCGGGAACCCGTTGTCCAGCATTTCGTCCAACAGCTCGTACACGATCACGTAGTTTTCCTTTATTACATTCTCATTGCACTCGGAAAAATAGTCCTCAAACGTGTCCACCACACGGTGCAGAAACTCGATCACGAAAAGTGGCGGAAACTCCTGCTTGCAGGCGGCCACCAGCGAGATTCCGTTACGCTGAATCGATACGAGGTAGTGGTGAGGCGTGGACAGCACTGGTGGTACGTTCTGGAAAGTAAGCAAACAAGATAAAGTTGCTGCTGGCCAAGCAGTCATGGGATCGTTCCCTGTTACGTACGTTGGCCGATTCACGGTGAACATCGAGAAAGTAGGACACGCAGGTGCGCGATACAACACTGCGCCAATGTTTCTCTAAAAATACATCCCTGTAAAAGGTGAGTCGGTTGGGGATTAGTTTCAACTCGGTTTTGGGGTACAAACGAACGATCGATCTATTACCCGCTGCTGTTGACTATGAACAAGCTGTGTATCATTTTAGTGGAACCGGTCACGGACAGCTGCTGCTGTGTTCCGCCTCTGATCTGCAACAAAAAAGAACACGGATTGAAAAAACACGACTCCCAACACGCCGCGTTCTTACTTTTAAAACGGGCACGAGTAAGCGAAATATTTGTTTTATTTAAAATATTCGATTAAATTAGCTGCAGTCGAAGCGATGACGAATACAAACAGCAGATTTTTGATAAATTTGTTTACGTTCGATACAGCTGTCAAACGCGGCGACCTTTGGACACCTGTCGCTCGACGAGACAAAACGTTTGACGTTTGGTAAAAAAAAGGAATTTAAATTCGACCAGTTTTGTTCGAGGTAACGGTTATATTTTCTTCACTGAAGAGATTTAGTGTAAATTATCGTAGAAGAGAACGAAAATTAAGATTAAATTTATATTTTAGATGTTAAAAAGTCACTTATTGGTAGTTTTGTAGTGTTTGAAATTAAGCTGATTGCTATAAATCAGGAATATGTCTCACTTGAAGTGTTTATACCAGTTTCATTCAAACAGCAGAAACAAAATTATGATGGTGATGGAAGAATGCAAAGAGCAAATTATTTTAATGCCATTTTTAATTATCAACAGTATCTCGTATCTATTTTAGACAAAGCGATGAAGTACTTTGCTGATCGATAACTGCTAATGGATAAGTTTCTAGAGCGCAGTTTGATCTATTCAAACGATTTGAACTTTATTTGAAAACTCGCCAAATAAGGGCCCATCTAGGGACTGGTATTGTGATAAACCAATGCCAAACTTTACTTTCAACACAAAGTTCTTATTAGGTTTTTGTTTTCAAAAGTTCTCAAAGTTGTTATCAATTTCTACCAAAAATCAAATGGTTCAAACTGAGCTTCACACAATTTCCTGCCCTTGAGTCACTTTATCAATGGGTTTCACTTTTACTACATTAAAGTGTCTTCTGGATCAGATGGCATTCATGCTAAAATATGTGTCAAGTCGTGAGAAGCAAATTTAACACTTTCACTTGTCTGCACGAGATGGCTCATCACAGTCAGGCGTGTCGCTCAATCAACCAATCCAGGAAGTGTTTATGTGTGAACGCAATGATCGCAGAATGGCAAAATCTTGGTTTCACATTACATCAGTTTCTTGAGACTGAAATGAGGCTTCGCGTGTATTTTGTACCTTGTAACGAATGGATAAATTCACCTTCAAACCACCATTTACAGCGGTGTAAAGTGAGTCATATTTTAAAATTCATTCTTCAGCAGTTTAGTAGGTAGTCGCTAATTCTGTCTAACAGATTTGTTCGCTGTTTAGATTTCAAACGAAAGCTGATAAAACACAGACACGCACCGCATGGCACGCGGTTTGTCGCTTACCGACGAAACTACGTTGAAATCGTCACACAAGTCACCAGTAATAGTATCCGCACTATCCACGGAACCGGTACCAAAGCTAACTTTAATGAGAACCGACGACCAAGATCCGTACCGTTGTTTGCTCGAGAGGTCACGGTCATGATCAAACGAGGAACTCTCGAACTTTCAACGCAATCTCATCCACGTGTGTGTGTGTAGGTGCGTGTGTGTATCATTATTGAAGGAAGGCGTGTTACCGTTCGTCGTCCGTGTGTTTATCCACCTGTGTAAGATCGTTCCGATGGGAGGAATCTGCAGACCCGTGACGATTAGCGAGATCCGTGAGTTCACTCTTGAGACGACCTTTTGTTGACTCCGTCAGATCGGTATGGAGCCGCAGGGGTAGAACGCGGAACGGTGTACTGTGTAGCCAAAGTACCTAGACAAGGATCCTCTTTAATTGGACATCTTCCGCCAACGAATGCCAATGTGGGAGAAGTGGTAAGAGTTTTGGGGCGGACAGCGATGGAACGACCAGAACCGAACCAAAACTGGTGGTGGTGGTGCTGCGAGCTGTATGGAGTGATGAAGCTTTGTCAACAATGTTGTCATTCAACTGAATTGCTAAACGATCGCTGGGAGATTGGGCTGGGAAAGGGAGAAGACCAGAAGGAGTTGAACAAGAAAAGACGCACGCGATGGCGTAAAGATGTTTGATTATGTATTCCAGCAGCAGCAGCAGCAGTAAGATATCATATTGATTTCCTGCCCGATTCTTGGCGCACTTTTGGGCATGATTTCGTGTGTGTGTGTGTGTGTGTGTGTGTGTGGTTAGCTTTTTTGTAGCTTAGCTCCACACATTTCATAATGGGTATAATATCTCTAATGAGGAGTTTAGAGGAATCGCTGTACATTAAGTGCTAAGTGTACATCATCTCACTGCCACGCGACATCAAGGGAGTGGTAGAGGACGAGGTTGCTTTTTTACGTAATTATCAACTATCAAAGAGCGTTGGAGAGCGTTTGTAAACCTGCCCGGCCGGTGTGATGATTGATTCCAATCCTAAAGGTGTAACTAGACAGGTCATTTCCATACAACGCTTGGCCGTAGAGAATGGCTTTTTGTATACATTACATCGTCTCTCGTTCCCTCTCTCTCTCTCTCCTTTGCATTGAAATGTAAGTGTGTCTCTTGTTGTAGGGCTAAGTACCGATCGATCGATCGTAGTAGAGGTAGTAGTAGTCCCCAAGATCGAGCTAATTATGGTTCAAGTAAAACAGGAACTTGCACCTACCAGCCGGTTGAAGGGCTACAGCCCGCGGCAGGATGCCAAGTGTGTGTGTGTGTCAGTTGTTTGGTGAACAATGCTCCAAACCGACCACCGATTGCGCCACCGAGACGAGGATCGTTTGAATTCTAGCTTACAAACACACACCCACACACACGACCGCACGCAATGTGACGTCAGTATAAGGGGGCGCCCACTACACCATAATCATATAGCACACAGCCCTGTGTGGTGAGGTAAGCCAGGGCCCGCGTGCCATCGTTTGGTATTTTGGCCCTATCGAAAGTAAGTAACGAACGCAGGGCAAAGTCACGCGGAAGGTGAACCGTTTAGCCAACCGAAGGGTGTGATTGCGACGCCATATGCGACACGTAAGCCCGATAGAAAGCAAGGCGATCCTTAGAACGCGATTACAAAACACACGACACAGCGGGTTAGGCAAAATTACATCGAAGGCAAGTAGGATTATCGTTAATCGTTTTGGCTATTAGACTTCCTCATAGTAAGTTCCGGCTTACTCACTCACGCACGCCAAACCGCGCGGTGAAATCAATCCCTGGCGATATCCTTCCCATTGCGCAAAAGGGTCGTGTCGCGTCATAACGCACGATCAATACAGAGATCTTACGTAAATAAAACATCCAACAAATGCTCAAGGACGCACCACAAACCGTCGCCACAATTCGCATCTTTTGAGCGATCGGTAGCTCGTTCGGGCAGGCTTTTCCGAATGATAGTAAAGGTCACTGGCTGGCCCCTCCGATGGCGCAAGAAACGATGCGTAGCCAATTTTAAATTTTCGATTCCGATGATTTGCCAGCCCGGGCCGCCTAGCCGCGCCACCGCGTTGTGGAAGGATACACAAAAGGTCAGTATTTAAAGTGAGCGATAAAAAAGAGGGTTAATAGAAGATCTTCGCTAACCTCAATGCGGGTATACCGATGGAACACTCTAAACGCTGATAGTGTGCCGTCCGGAAAGGGGTTGATCACAGCTACATCAGGGCCGTTAATGAGTGATGTGATTAGGCGTGCGTTCGCAAGGACATTTGTGTGTGTGTGTGTGTGTATGCAGATGCCATGGAGGCACATTTAAGCACCACTGCCGGTATTGATGTGACAGGTACGGCGAGCGCGCAGTACTTAACGACGCACGGACTACTTTGATGATACTAAGCGATGGTGGGAAAGATGGCTCTTTGTGTTTCGATTGTTTGGAAGGTGTTCGTTGTATTGTATTTTGAAGCTCGTAAAATTAGACAGCAATTAAAAAACGATCACTACACTTGCACCTTACGTGACTAATCACAGCAACTAGCTTCAACAAAATCAAGTGCTCCAGAAGAAATGTGTGCAACCATCTTACCCAAATACACACACACGGACACACCAAACACGTGGTGACAGGCTGCATTAGCCCGACCACGTGGAGGCTGGCCGCGCGGTTCGAGTGAAACGAACGTAGCGGTTTTTAGAAAGTAAAACAATGAAATGCAATGCCCGACAGCCACCCCACTCTACCGAAAGTCTCTTTAGTAAGGGTAGGTATGTTATACCTGGCTTGGTGGGTGGGGCGGAGAGTGAACCTATCGATATCACTTATTATTTTTCATTTATACGATTACGTACGTGCAGTAGGGTTGGCGGTTGGCAATGCCGCCGTGTTTAGATGTGTTTAGCAAAGTGCGCGCTACGCACGGCTTTATTTTCCTTCATTTTTGTCTTTTCCATTTTTTCCACATGAGATTATGTGATTGTGTACGGTTCGGCACGCTTTGGCGATCGTTCGCTGGTGATATAGCGAGGCGATGTTACAGCTCTCGTTGTGCCATTCCTCCCAATATGTGCAACATAAACGATGGATTTAGGGGAACCTTCTTCTCTCTTGGAGGCGCTCTCGGAAGTGTATGAAGTGGAGTGTGTGTGTGTGTGTGTGTGTTTGTTCACCCGATCGGAACAGGGGTGTATGTGTGGGTATGCAAAGGACGGATCCCACCAAGACTCCGAAGGATGGAGGAAATCTCGTGCGAAACGCCACAACGCGATCGTTACGACGGAGCCCTCGCCGTTATGTGATGCAGTGATTTTCGGTGGATTATTATTATTATTATAAATCTCCTACCTTCTCCTTTAATCAGGGAGAGGGGCAAGAGAGGTAGTTTTGGGGTTTGTTCTCCCCCCCCCCCACTCTCGGCGTCTTTCACTCCGTGGTCTTTCTTTCCGGTTCAATCAACACACCCCGTGTTACCGCGATGCTGCTGCTGCTGCTGTTGCGAATAACGTTTCGGGGGGGGGGGGGGGGGGGGGGGGGGGGAAGGATGGGGAGTTTGTGAACGGACTGACCAAAAAATATAACCCAAAGAAAAAAAAATGACAAACAATCAAGCCACGGCACGTTTTTGGGCGTCTTTCGAAACGGTTTTTGGCCAGATTGATAGTATCGCGCATATAGCGCGTAACAGCTGTTTTAACGCTTATGCTTCCAGCTGCCTCTGCAATCCTATTTTCCGCACACAAACACCCTTGCCTCTTGTTATCATAGCAAAAATTAAAAAAAAAATGGTTTCGGTGGGAAATTTTGTAAATTAAAATGCGAATTTTCTCTACCTCATTTCATTTTGCTGGCGAGAAAGAGGACGGCGCTGAGCCAAAAAAGCATTGGATTAGCTGCTGATATGATACTGCTGATTGTGGTCATTTTTCTCTGCTGTGGAAGTTTCACTTTTTCTTCTCTCTTTCTGTGCCACTTTGTGCCGGCAACCTTTAGGGTTGCATTGGGAGTGAAGCTCACACCCTTCCCTTCCAACGGTTTCCTTTGGTATCATTGCATTGCATGAGAAAAGTTCCAGATGTTTTTGGTTGCACGTTCGATTTCCTTCGAAACTAAATTCACACACACACACACACACACACACACACACACACACACACACACACACACACACACATACAAAAAAACGGTCTGCACTGACCTTTTCAACTCGTAAAAATGCACATTCTTAAAACCGGACCGGAACCGTTGCGCATCCGAGTCGCGTATCTTGCTGGCGGCTGGCGCGTACCGGCTGGGCCACCGTTTTGCTGGTTGCGCACAATTCGGACACGTGCGTGCGTAATGGATTCAGTGGGGGTTTCAAGGGTTTAACCTTGCGCCACTAAGACCAAATGCTGCATGCATTCACACACATGCACGAATTGTACGAAATTCGTGTGCAGCGCGCGTGCGCTGTGCGCAAAATAGAAAGACAAAGGGGGAGAGTGAGCGAGAGTGAGAGGGGAGAGGGTATTGCTATGGTGATGATATGCGTTTCAATCAAACGCACACGACGCATCGAGGGTGGCCTAAGCAGGCTGCTCGTCAGTTTGGCGCTCCCTCGTCTGTTTTATTGAGCAGCAGGTGCTACAAACATAAACATCCATAACGGCTAAAATAAAACAATAAAAAAAGGCAGAACAGATATTAGTATGTTGGTGTACTGGTAGAACACATTTGCACATGTGTGTCATGGTGTGCACGTGCTGCTTGTTCGATCGTCCGTTAACGGTCCCTGCGGAGTCACGTGTTCGATTCGATCGGTTTGTATCCTTGTGCGTATTGGGGGGTTCAGCGTTCGCATTAGCTTCCGAACAATTGCATAACGGTGTTTGGAAGCTTTTTCGAACGCGTCCCGTTGTACGCGTCGTCGTGCAGTTTGATTCGCCCATGCACACACACTCAGAATGCATTTCCAAGGTTATAACGAAAAGAAGCAAACAATAATTCTGTCCGACTAAGCACCACTCTTGACAGGGCCATCCGTCGTCCGGCCATGGAGTTTGCGGGCACGGCGGGCCCTCTCCCACTGTCCCACACCCACAGAGTGTCAGTGTTAGTAAAATAAAATAATAATAAAGTAGCGGAAAACATTGTCACTGGCTGCTGACGTTCAGTTAAATTGTGCCACAGTTTTTGTGTGCCCTCACTTGAGCGGTGTCTCGTTAACAGGGGAGTTACGGCTCGAATTCGTACTTCAACCGTGCGTTGTGATGTGTCATCTTTCTTCGGATCGGCTGCTATGATTTTGGAGGGTATTGTTACCATGCTTGGGGGGTAGATTGCGGTGTGGGTCTCGCGGCACCAAACACTGCCGCACACTTGACCTCGGGCAGATCCGTCCCGGGAGTGCGATCGTACAGTTATGCAAATGCAGAATCGAGCACACTCGGGCAAGTTCATGTAATATTTGGAGATGGATATAGTAGACAGTTGGACACTTGGACAGTAAATACAGACATTAGAAACAGTTAATAGTAGAAAAAATGATTCGAAAAATGTGCTGTCTAGCATCCTGTTCGTACCGGTGTACTGATCATATCCAAACACTTTCATAATTTCGAGTACGAGCGTAAAGTAGATGGCGTAATATCGAGGAAATAAACCTCCAAGGTCATCTAGAAATAGCTCATTTGTATCTCAGTGGTACACTATTAGGATGATGGTATCTTTTTAATGTCTACAGATTGTTTGGGCTAGCGTCTCACAATGACATGTCAAAATATTTAGTTTTGATTTCCTCTATTAAACCTGTCTAGCAACAGAAACAAGCACTACCTACAGTTCCACCATATGGCAAAGCATTTTGACATCTAGTATCTAAGTGGCCATCTCAGTACACAGACTGTGGACAGGCG
Source organism: Anopheles merus (assembly GCF_017562075.2). NCBI lineage: Eukaryota > Metazoa > Arthropoda > Insecta > Diptera > Culicidae > Anopheles > Anopheles merus. The sequence continues at coordinate 3,778 of NW_024428418.1, read as the reverse complement.
CAAGATGAGTAAAGCAAGCTATTCCACCATCTCCAAAAGCACCCCAAAAGCTCGCACGATCGGATCGATCGGACAATAGTCGCCTGGAGCATTCGCGTGCTCTTTTTCTCTCTCGTCCTGATTGGGGATCAACCACTACTACTAAGCCGCTGAACTGGAGAAAGGGAACGAATAAGAGCAACATCGTCGTCGTCACTGTCGTAGTATTAGCACACATACACACCGTTACGTTCATCGCAACCTGCCTCCCGGGGAGGGAAGTACGTAGACACGTTACGTGCGTTACGTTACACCATCCAAGCAAGCCGCCTTAGCAACGGGCGGTTCAGCTCAGCGGCAGCGTGGTCATTCCGATTGCAGTCTTCGGGCGTGCAGGTTGTGTGCATCCGGTTCGCTCCTTGTTCCTGCCGCTCGCTTGTTGTTTGTGGCAGCTTTCCACCGCCCATCCTCCCGTCGCTACAGTGCGCTGCGGGTGTTGTGATCGAGCTTGTTCGCAGGGGAACACTATTGGTACGATATACGAGTTGTGATTTCGGGGGTAGCGATATCAAAAAGGAAAGTGTAACAAAAGTGAAAAGTGTGTGATAAAGTCCGTACTTTTTAGGGGAGTTATTGAATTGTGCGCGTGCGTGTGGTGTGTGTGGGTGTGGGCGAGAGGTAGGAAATGGATGACAATTTCCACAGCATCGATCGTGTCGCGTAGAGTTTGATGGGCGAGCGAAGTGCACACGAAACGGAAAAACGCAACACAGAGTGACCAAATATTGAAGTGCTAAGCGAAAGTGATTACAGCACTCATCTTCGCATTGTAACAAGAGTGTGTGTGTGTGTGTCTTGTGTGTATATTTGTTTGCGGCAAGTGTGATAATATTCGAGTTTATTTTCCTCCTTCTTCTTCCGGTTCACAACCATCTTTCAACAATCCGCGTGTGTGTGTATGTGTTTACTCTTAAAGCGCGCCGCCTGGTGTGTAACATACAATCTCTTCCAATTGAATGCTTTTGCCTGGTTAAGACGCGCTGCAAAGAGAAAACGTAACCCGTGGCAACGGAAAGTGGCCAATCGGGGCCGCCAGTTTTGTGTTAATCAAAGGAGGCACAATATACTCCCGGTGCAGCAACAAAACAGCTCGACAATGAAGCGCAACAGGAGCTGGTCCGGATGGAGCATCAGCGTGGTGTGCTGCTGGTAGCTCTTCTGCATTGTAGCGCCACCGGTGGGCAGGAGGCGAACGGGTCGCTTGCGCAGCCGGAAGGAACCAACCAAAGCATCAACTTCTCGTTCGATCGGTTGATACTGCTCGAGGAAAGAAAAGCTGACCGTGTTCGACATCAAACGCATCGCCAGCGGGGAGCACGCTGCGGCCCCGTCTTAGCGGCACGTGCGGCGACACAGATGACGCAGTATCTGCTGGGCCTGCAGGAGGAGAAGCTTTGGGCGCTAAAGAGTGAGTTGAATGAATTTCCCTTAAAACTGTCGTTTGTTTTGAAGTGCCAAACCGTTCCGTTCCACTCAGTCAACATTACACTTGTAGCGCGTGGACCTACAACTGTATTTCCTGCGGACAAGCAGGAAAAAGGTCGTAAAAGACAAATAGCAAATAGACTCCGTTTGTTTCAACCTTTTTCCCCCCTCTCTCTCTTCTCTCTCTCTCTTAATGGATAGTTCCAGCTCAGTTAGTATGACTTAATTTTTTGCACCCGTCTGTGTCTGTGGGTCAGGAAAAGCTACGGCCTTCCTGACCAGAAACATCCTTCCCCGGGACCAATTGTAACGCGTGTAATGACGCGCATCAAACTACTGTTTCCACCCAATGCCGCCCTTTTTTCTGCTGCTGCTGCTGGTGGTGTGTCCGTTGCTGTTGTGCGAAATGTTTGTTATGCGGTGGTGTGATTTTCTTCACATGCCACCCATGCCATTTCTTCACCCTCACTCGGCCCCACGGCCCTGTGTGCACTTTTAGTCACTGCGCCGTTGCGTTGCTGCCTCTGCTGCCGCTTGGGGGTGAGCTGAGCCGTTTAGTGGCATAATGTCATAATGACGGCATTGGCAGGCGGCTCTTCCCCTCCCCCCTCCCTTCCGTTTGATGTAGAAACAAATCGACCAACAACAGCAACAAGCCGAAAAGAAACCTTCCCATCCCTTCCTTCGCTTTCAATCCGCTGCGAGGGAAAAAAGCAATTCAGGCCATGGTGAGGATCAATCGATCGTCTTTCTTTCTTTCTTTCTTTTCGCGTTCCTTTCGTGTTGTTGGGGGGATTTTTTTTCACACCACATCAAAGAAAAACGAAATGAAATGTCTTGATATCCACACATGGACAGACACGCTTTAGCCCACCCACACCACTGTAGGGAGGTGGGTGGTGCATGGAGCGGCATAGCGATCACGGGGATGGGTATGGGAAGGGAAGGGAGGGGAAGGGGGAGGGATAGTGCAACAGATGGCGTGTCGGGTGGCCCCCAATGATGGCGAAAGCTTACATATTTCGTGCACAAACCTAACACTTTTCAATCGGCCTTTGCCGGAGGAGGGGGGACGGGTGGGGGGTTGTGTGTGTGGGGTTTTCCTTTTGCTTTTCCTTGGTTTGGTTGCTTGTTGTGGCTGCTTATGCATTGGACTGTGTGATTCTGTGGAGGAAGGTGTTTTTTGTCTGTTTGCTGATGATATGATGGCTCCCTTGGGCTGTGGGTCGAGCAGTTGATTGCGATTTAGGTGATTAGGGTCGGAATGGGATTGATCTTTTTTTCGTGTGATGTGCCACAAAAAAAACACACCACTATCATGGCTTTAAGATCTCTCAGGGGGGGGTTTTTCATTAAGATCGTTTTGTCATTTCACAACGATCGGTATCGGTATCGGTGATCTTGAGCCACTTGTCAAGAAATTAATTGGCACTACTATAATTTACCTTTTTTTGTGTGTCTTAGAAAGGAAAAATCGTACAAAACTGATTACTCATCACTGAACGTCCTCAAGATCGTCGATCGTAATAGTGTCGTTTTTTTGTTGCCGTTTGTTATTGTTAGTGAGAACTGAGTAGAAAACTGCAGCTTACCGAACAAACAACAAACCTCCCTTGTCCAGCCACGTTCAGGCGCAGCTTAGCTAAGCTAAGCCATTCCCCGGCCAAATGCACACGTGTTTGTGCTCCGGGCGCGCTGTTTGTTGGGCCATTAGTGTGATATGCAGCAAACCCCTTACAACGGCTGAACTGTGGTCGTACCAACGGTGGATAAAGTGGTTGTAATGCAATAAAGCAGCGATCTGTTGGGGCGTCTATCTCTTTCTCTCTGGGCAAATACTCGTTTCTGGCGTAGTGCCGGTATTTGTTCCGCGGGCCACTATATTCAACTTGTAGGGAATAATATCCTCTTCGATGCTCTCCTCACGTGAGTGGCGCAATTTTTGCATTGAAAATCACAAATCGAACCTAAAACACTGCGCCGTGTAGGTCATACAGAGCGAGGTGATTATTATAATAATTGATTAGAGTTTTCTGTCAAGGTTTTGGTTTGTGTGTGGCGTACACAAAAGCAGGTTTGGTTTCGCGCTTTCGAGATGATGTGAGCAGCGATCACGTACGAAGATTCCCACGAGCATCAAAACGTTTGATTTTCATCATAATTCATCGCGTATCAGCGATAAGCTAATAGCAACCAATTGGATGCTGCAATTTGCCTTGATAGTATTGATTTGTCTTTATTAGCAAACTGAATACTCATTCATTTCTTTTAAGGTTGATTTTATTGTTTATCTCGTATCTGAGACAATCGGTGC
>NW_024428417.1:0-29521 GCF_017562075.2 Anopheles merus | reverse complement strand
AAAATCTCCTTTCAACATTGTGTCGAACGCACACGATAAAACGACATCAATCGACATCGAGAACAGCAATGCTTCGACAGGATCAAATCATCTCCTGCCCGCTCTTCCCGATCCGCGTGAGATGGCTTGTGCTTTCATCCTTTATCTCAACCCGCGATCAGAATCCATTAGACAACGGTCCAGTTTCCCGTGCAGTTTCCCGGGCCACCAAACCTGACGAGCTCGGACGAGTCTTGGAGTCAGCACAACAGCTGCAACGTGTACACGCACTTTGTTAATTTTTGCGCACTAAAAACCGGCGACAACCAACCGGCCCGACCGACCGACCGACCGGCCAGTGCAGATTTAAGAACAAGCAAATATTTACTCTCCAAGCCGAAACAACGTCCCGGAATGGCCCCGTTGTGCATTGCCTTCATGCAATCGGTTGTATCTTGCGTGCCTGCGGGGTCCATCTGTGCCGTAGCAAGAGATGGCGAGGCCGCTGATACCAAGGTGTGGATCGCGAACTGTACACTATGCTTGAGGGAGATAATCGGAGCCGGAGACACAAAAACCCCCTTGAGCACAGAATGCACCTTTGTGCAAGGTGCAACGATTGCTCCACTGGTTGAGTGTGATGGATTTGGCGACAATGGCTGGCAGCGAAATGTCCCGTCCAGCGCAACGGAGCACGGACCACGTTGTGCGAATGTTGTGATAATCTTTGACAGGTGAATCAGGCACGTCTTGCACGTGTGAATCCAAACGGCGCCGACCCGTCAGATCTCCGATTGTAGGAAAACAATCCGTTTTGTGTGCAACCACAGAGAGGAAGTGCAGATTTTTTTTTCTCCTAAATTGTTTGGAGTGTGATTTCTGAGGACACGATATGTCTTTCAGCTCAAGGGTGGGGATAAAATGGAGATTGTGTATCAATTTGTCTCACCGTTGTCTCGCGACCTAACAATCTCAAGCTGAAATGATTACCCGGCGTAAATTACCCACATCCGGGCAAAATGTGACCCCTCAGACAGGACAACCGGAATTCCCCCGAAAAGGGACAGCTTCCTGCGCGAAAGCCCCGGGACGAACGGAGCGCATTACTTCATCAAGCATTAAGGGTGCATTCCATCATCATCATCATCATGATTATCATCATCTCCCTGAGGAACCTCCCGCTGCTAGCAACAACAAATTGCCTCTCCAAAAATGCCCCTCTGCCTCTTGCTCTGTGTCCCTTGGTTAATCCTGCCAAAACGGTCCAGCGTGCATGATCCAAACACGGAGGTTTTAAATTGGGCTGTCGAAAGCGGGAAAAACCCATAACCCTTTCATATACACGGGAAAGTGCAGCGCCGGGGAAAGGGATCTTCTTTTCTTACTGTGCTCTTCCTCAGCTGACCGTCCTTCGGCGCGGGAACGGAAGCGGATTGACCGCGGGGAGGAAAAAACCCAAACCATCTGACCGAGGGGCGCAATCGACTGCACAAGCCTACTACCTCCTTTCTCTATTGGTGGTGGTGGTGGTGATGGTGTGCCTGTAAAGGATGTAACGTACGAGGCGAGGCGCGCGTTTCCGTTACCTGCGGGGCTCAGTTCATTCATAAAATTGTAAAGTGGACCAGCTTTCATTCATAAGGTCCGAAGGAGGAAAGATGGCGCAGGACTACTTCGCGTGCAGCGCACTACTCCTGTAGCGGATGGGGAGGAGAAAAAAAAACCACGCACGCACGCAGCTAGGTAGAAGAAGTTCCTGTCCTGCAGAGGGAATAGTAGGCCATGGCCTGGATGAGAAGAGAGAGAGAGAGAGTGGATTGTTTTTCGAAACTGGGCACTACCCGCCGTGGTAGACGGGGTAGATGTGTAAACGGGGGGTATTTTTAAAGGAGTGAGGATCACACACACACGCACATGCACACGGCGGACGCTAATGGCGTCTCGATAAGGTGGGAATAGGGGAACTTATATAGCCCGGGGTTTGGTATGTATATATATATAATTAGATTACCGAACGATGAATGTGTTAGCAAAATTAATAAGCAAAACAGGAAATTGGGAAGTACGGCTTGAGCTGCGGTGGCGGGGTAAGCGAATCGAGTGGGGAAAAGGAATGAACAGCAGGAGCAGGAAGAGCAGGGAGCAGGGCTGCACTTTGCCTGGGCTTCGCATGCTTGGTGTGTAGAATGTGTTCTTAAGGATTGCAGTGGCAACATCGAAGGAGGCAATGCCAAATTCAAATAAATCGTTAAGCATTTGCAAAAAAAAACGTTTAATTTTGAATGTTTAGTTAATGCAAACTCATTTCTTATGTAAAACAACGAAGAGGGTTTAGTAATTACGTCAGATAAATATGACAGATTAAAATTTAAAATAGATGTATGTTTAATACGTTATAATGTGTTTTAAGCGTAAATGGTCATGTGTATTGAAGATTTCGAGGTTATGAATTGAATGTTCAGACTGCAAATTGTATTTTGGGGAGAAAATGTAATATCTAAATTCGAGTTTAACCTTATTTTTGTCAAAATTCTTAAGGAAAAGAGGTAATAAAATGATATAAAGACGACATGTGTGAATCCAGGACTTAAAAATTTGAAATTTGCAGAATTTAAGACCATAATAAAAATTACTATAAATTTATCTTTATGAATCAAGCATAACCTCATTCTTTGCATCATACTCCATTAAGAATTCTTTTGGCTCGATTCTTCTACTCGTAAACTTTCACATTTTGCTTTTATATACGACACTTTAGACTACATTTAGAGTGTTCAGTCTATCAGCCTTCTAAAAACATGGAATAGACAAAAAAACTCTTCTCACTCCGCCATTCCGATGAGCTTCCCTTCCTACACATGTCTTTACATGCTTCCGGCCAGTGCGTCCATTTGCAACATCCTGTCCCTAGACACAGTCCCTTGGCGCACCTGTGCCCGACCGTACCGTGTTGTTGTTGATGGTGACGATGAGATGATGATGATTTTATGACACCCCAGGCACCACCACGAGCGCGGCCAGACGATCCTTTTTTGCCGGATCTTCACCTCAGGTGTTGACGATGGTGCTGTGTGGAAGTGGGTACACTCACGCGCACTTCTTACCCAAAACTGGAGCAAACTATACCTCTCAAACGGTGTACATCGTGCTCTTTTTTTGGTTGATTACACCAATATGACACGTTACAGCCTCGTTTCTGTTCATTCATGGAATGTGGCTGGTTTTTTTTGTTGTTTTCCTGGACTGTATTTTTTGGCGGTTGAACTTTGGGTACAAGGACGTAGACCCCCGGTGGGCATTTCCGGCGTTAAGAACACCCAAAACGCGCTGCTCGTGGTAGAATATAATGCGTGGCAGTGGCCCCTGGACGCTGGCTCCTGGGCTTTGGATTAATGACTTTTCGTGGGTTTTAAGGGGATTTTCCCGCCGGTGTGTAAGGTAGAAGAAAAGAGGAGATTTTCATAGAAAGCTGAAGGATTATGGGAAATATTGTAGCTATCTCCAAAAATAGACATTGGCCGGTATTAGCTTAACTCACAAGCCCAAGCCCAGCCCAGCTATCGCACGATAACGAATTTTCAATTCAATCGCCTCTTTATCACGTAATTGAATTTTTCCCATCGCAAAGCTCATCTCGTTTCCTATCTCAATTGATTTTTGGCCCGTGTTTTGGCGTCAAGATTGAACAAATTAATTTCAATGTTTCGTGGCAAATCGATTTTATCGAATTGGGGGAAAACAGAAAGGGAAAAGCAAAAAAGGAAACATTCGCTCGAACAAACAAATGCGGATGGCGCCCCCCTTCCCCCCGGAATTGATAAAAGCACCACATCAAGTTGTGGGGGGGGGGGGGAGCGGGGTGAGCAACAGCAAATGTTTTTCGCTTTGAGAGCACACACACACGAAAAAAAAAATGGGAAAGAAAAGCGGAAAACTCACAATCCATGGCGCTTGTATCTAACGTTCTACACACATCATCAGCATCAGCATCCATCATCATCAACAACAATATCAGAAACAATCAATCTCGAGACCGGCTCAAACAGACGAATTTTCTCCGGCTCATATGTGTGTGTGTGTGTATGTTGGCAAAAAACTCATGTATTTTCCCGCCCAACACACAAGCTCACACTCGTTCATCCTCTTGGAAAAACAACGATGGCGTTCGGTGGTCGGAAGGTATATAATCGAGTGCGACCGTACCCGTGCGAGATCGGGTTCCCCGCCACGCACGACACGCACCCGTATCAAAAGTCATCAAGAAATCGATTTTCATCCATTTTCAATCAACGTTTTTATTAAATGTATGTGTGTGTGGTGTTTTTGTCTTGTTTTCGGACGTGAGTGTGTGTGTGTGTTTCTAGGGGCTTTTGTATGATGATGGCTTATGATTGATGGAAATACCGGAGCCATCCCAAATTGGTGCTGCACAGCGGCAAGCAACGCGCCACACAATGCTGCTGTTGAAGTAGTTTCATTTTTCCTCTCTGACTTATCTGTCGAACCGAACGCAAAGCATCCAACAGACGGTGGAAAGTGTAGCAGCAAAACAAAAGAAAAAATAGTAAAAATAGAAAGCACTGTTCCACACAATTGCGCTCGAAATGGAACGGAAAAGGGCCATGGTGGAATGAATTGCGAAAAAATAAAACAACGGGCTGATAAATTCGCCTCTATTTGCTCTATTTTACCGTAAAAGATGTATTATTTGGTAGGTTGAAATTTGCTGTTCACACGTTTGTACAGTTGCTCTGATTGCTGCTTCCATGCGTAGTATAACATCTGTTCGACCGTGACGTCCGTATAATATACTTTCGGTAACGCCCCTTTGCGAGAAAAAAGGGGCGTTACCTTTACGCTGTGAAGCGGTGCAGACTGGCGGCTTCAATGGCAATCGCTGGTAGTAGAACTTTTGTTATACATACTAAGTTTATAATGAGGTTTCGTTTGGTGTGTGGCGATAAAGACGAATATAATTTAACTGTATGTTTCATTATTTTCATATGATAATCTTCACTCTAGTTTTAGAACCATGTGACCAGTCTTGAACAATTACAATCAATACAATCAATCATTACAATCGAATCTCAATCTTTATTTTAAGCTTTTTGTGATTCCTCAGCTCAACAGTTAATTCGAAAGATCAAAACTGAATTTGGCCAGCAAGATGTCGGACATTTATGATACATATAACATATTAGGGTGGTCTTACAGGGTTTTTTCACGATTCATTGATCAATTTCCATAATTGTTTGCGCCCATCTCACGATTTATTCATTGTATCCCAAAGATTTTAATTCGTTTCCATAATTTATTGGTATCTTCCGATTCAATTCAATACAATTGAATCGAAAAAAATCTGAAAAACGGCCAAACACTTGTGGGAACACGGCAAACATCTATGGAACCAACTAATAAATAGTGGGAAACCCTGTATTGAGCATTTGAAAATGATAATATAATTTTTACCAGGTGATACGTGTTTGATTTACCTACCACTGGCAACACTTTATATAACTCTCTGGAGGGTATTTCCCATGGTAAGCGACTTCTATGCGTAAAAAAATAGATTAAAAAAGTTGCTGGACATCAAACGACCATTATTCATGTAATCTTTGTTTTTTTTGCTGAAATTACATTAACATAAAACGTCGTTTCCCTGTTCCGCAAGTCAGTTTCTAAAGCGCACGGCATTATTCAACAATCGCGAGATGTTTTTCAACAGCTGTCAATATTTTTCACATTTGACACTGTGTTCACTTTGGAAGGAGACTCAGAAAACAGTGTATATAAGTTCTGATATTCACTATGAAAGCATACAATTTAATGTTCAAAATGATATAGTAACCCTGCCCACGCTTTCTCTTTCTCGCTCCCGCAACGGTTGTCACAAAAGCGCAAGCGAGCAGAAAGCACAGGAAGCGCGTTATGACATACAGTCAGTAGTGATAGTAGATGAGTGGTGGAAACGACCCGTTTGCCACATTTGTGGGCGTCCCTTGACGTTGCTTTATATGCTTTACACTGCGCGCTAAAATGTACAACCACCGCACTGGAGCATTGGAGGAAAAGCGGCCGGAAAAGCTACCACGAAATCACGAAATTTTCCCTCCTCAAACAAAGGACTCTGAGGAGAGATGGGAGCAGAAGGGCATGTACAGACAGAGCGAGAGAGAGAGAGAGAGAGAGAGAGTTAGAGAGAGAGAGAGAGAGAGAGAGAGAGAGAGAGAGGGTTGAGGGGGTAACATGTACATACGTAGATAAACCATCATTGTCATACAATGCCTCACCGGGGGCCTTAATCGGAAAGGACACTCCTGGGGGACGAGTTTAGTGAAAAAGGAGACAAAAACCGCCAGCGCCACTGATGAGCTTTTCCCATCCATGTGTGTTTGTTACCAGGCCGATATGAGCCCGACCCATACACTGACTGTAAGCAGATAAAGGTGCAGCGGAATGTGGTCTGCTTGTTGCGATAAGAGCAACGCCAACTGGGACGCTTACGCTTGAAGGTTGAGGTGCAAAATTATCTGGAACAATATAACATAGACACACACACACTCACTGTGATATCGCAATCTCGTCAACCACTCGCATCACTCTCTCTCGCACTCTCTCTCTCGCCGTGGCACGATTCAATGGTTGGCAGAGCCATCTTGGTTCGGTTGTGATACTGGAAAGGAAGGATCAGTGCCATTTTTAGACTGGCATTGATAGGAACAGGACAGCAGACGGTAGCGAGAGAAGGACAGCAATCCGTTTTATTGATGATGTTCTATCTAATTGAGACAAATCGGTTGATTTTACTTGGAAAATGGTGGCCCATATGGGATGGGAATCTACGTTATTCGTCTGGTTTGTTGTAACGATTGGGAACTGAAAATGGAAAGGGCAATCTTTCGGTTTTTTGTATCCTAATCCTTTCTACGAAGCAATTTCACCGTTGAAAAAGTATTGCCTTTAATTTCTTTATAAATTTAGTGGAATTAAATTAAATCAAATTTAACTTCTTGGAAGTGCAACCACCCCCTCGCAAGGCCATTCCATACTCGATCTTTCACCCGACCAAGCGCACCCGAAGAAAATGTGACCCAAATTGTAACGTGGAAAAACCCCCCGCCGGTCCGGGTTGGCCACACTTCCGAAGCATCGAGCGATCGTAAATATTTTCACGCCCAATCATTGCCGAATGATGATCGTTATATCAATCCGTATCTGTGTGAGTGTGTCTCAGTCTGTCTCCTCTCTCTCTCTTTTTCCGCTCCATCCTAGACCTAGGGGTGGATGATTTTATTGGAGTCAAATTGGGTTTCCTCCCGACCGACCCGTGATCCCGGGGATTAGACGGGCGCCAGCAACCGACTGGGGCGATTATAAATTATGCGCCTCTCCCCTTGCACATCGATCGAGACGGACGGGGCTCATAATTCCCACCCTCCTTGTGAAAGAGCACAGCACAGTGTGATGGGTGATGGTTTCCCACTTCTTGCACGGTTGGGGGCAAGTTGGTTGGCGCCACGTGCTTGCCGGGGATTGTGATTTGTGATTTTGATTGTGTGAAGCAGCAGTTCTCGGGGGCAGCATGGTGGGTGGCGTAGCGTTGAATGAAGCTAGGAAGCAATTAGATTTCATGCTCTATTGATGGAAATGGCTCATTAGAGTGTTATCAGTTTATTTAATTTTCTATTAATTGGTTTCCGGTTGAATCTTATTTCTGCTTATTTTATACGTAACATTTGATGCATTTTATTTTTATTTCTTTTGTTTTGTGCAACTTTTTTTTAAACGTTAATTATTGTTTTGTATGTATTTACGGCTTATGTTTTCCATTTTGCTTCATTTCTTAAATCTCAAATCTTCTCAAATCATGTGTTTTTTGTGAATTTTTCAATCAATTAGTAATTTTTATTAAGAATTTTACGTATTTTGTTTATGCATAAAATGAAAATCGCCGTTACCTTCGTTTGGCAAGGTATAAGAGTTATTTTTATGTCTATTATAACATTGATAAACCCTTAGTTGATCTTAACAAAACGTAATGAACCATTTTTAATCTATTTATTTCAGTTTTTTAATCTAAGTTATCAGGATCCTTTCCAGAACAAAATTTTTGATTTGTGGCTTGATATGGGAAGAATGTTGGGCCCTGGAAGGGTCTTATTCCGGCTTACTCAACATTCTATTTTCATCTCGTCTCTTCTCTTCGAACTCTCTAACCGACCACCAAAACGGTCCCACTTCCGTCCACTCGTAGAACAAATGTCGTCAATTGTGCTGTTATTACAATCATTCCGCGCTATTGATCGATTCATTGGTTCTTCTTGGAATTTAAGCATCACCTTTAGCACAGTTCTACCGGTTCGACATCCTACCTATTCCAAAAAATGTCACCCAAAACACCCATCCTAGCTAAATATTTTCTTTCCAACCTACCAAGTGGCCGCTGCAGAAAGACCGCTACGAAAAAAGCCTCTAAAGTTTTCCAAAGAAATAAAAATGAAAAATAAACAACAAACGTGACCCCTCTGTGCATCTCCGTGGCTCAGCAGTTTAGAACCAATTGTTCAACAATTGTGGTGGGTGTTGTTGTTTTTTCCTGCTCCCTTCAAACCGAAAAACAGCCGCGCCACCACGCACAGCATGCATCATCGATAGCGGGAAACGTTTTCATTTCATTCCACTCGAGCTAACGGCGGGGAGAGGACACTTGAGAATGGCCCCGAAACCCTGGTCTCCTTTATTAATTGCTGCTTCTTCGCTTTGCTTCCACTGCTTTTGTGGGGCCCACTTCAAAAAAAAAAAAAAAAAACGGAAACGGTCACAAGAAAATGCTTTAATAATTTACGCCCAAGAGGCGACACATTTCTCACACAGCTTTACTGGTTTTATCCGATTTTCCAATGTTTATCTTGGTACTGCCTTTTTTGAGGTCCCTTTTTCCACCATTATCATCAGCGAAAGGATAATGGAATATTTAAAAAGATTGTAAAGTTAATGCGGGAAAGGTGTGGTGCGTATTAACTTTTGCGTGATGAGATTAAAATGCTCTCTCTCTCTCTCTCTCTCTCTCTCTCTCTCTCCGTCTCTCATTCTATCTCTCTCTCCCGTATTTTTTTCTCTTGCCAATTTACCTATCCACAACCTGTCCACAGCGACAATCCTAGCAACCACTGCTCGGTCACGCTAATCAGTCAGAAGATGGGAATAAAAACAAAAGCAAGTATCCCTTTTTTACCTCCCCCTATTTGCATCCTTTTTTTTTGCAACACGGAGACACGGAGGCACAGGTACCAGGCTACATCCCACGGTGGAACGACGACGATGCAACGAACGCAGGGAAAAGGATGTGCTGTTCTGCATGCAAAAGCGGAGAAGAAAGGAAAAATGGGCCCTGCTGCTGCTGCTGCTGCTGCTGCTCGCAACAAGAGTGTGACATAAGTGTTGACACAGCAGCCTTCATTTATGGAAAGAAAACATCATCCAGCAGCAGCAGCACCACCACCACCTCGCGCTGGTGGAGTGTAGAAGGAAAGAAGAACAAAACAGGTGACTTATCAAAATAGTTGTGTTGTGTCCAGTGCAGTTTTTTTTTCCTAGTGTTTTTTTTTCGCCCCGGCTCGAGAGGGTGCCAAGAATAACACTCACTCGTCAGGGTGGCTGTGCAGGACGGATCAATTTTGTGGCTTAAAAGACGAACGTTTGTGCAAAGATAACAAAAATTAACGGCACAGATCTCGTGACAGCAGGTTTTAATTCCTCCTTTTTTGTCCTCCAAAGGTGTGTTATTGTTTCCGGCCCCCTTGAAAATTGCTTTAAATGTGACTAAAACGTGCGGTTGTGTGGTGTGAGGTATGTAATTATGAGTTAGCAGTATTGCAAGTAGGTTTGCTTTCCGTTTCTTTTTGGAATGAAAAAACATATTGGGAGATAATTTTATATTGTTTCAATTGATTTAAACTGATTAATTATTATTACACTTTTTTATTGATGTGGCTTACTTTTGGCTATGAAATTGTAATGGTCGTCAGATCGCCGTGTTTTGCGAGCATTATTCGCCCCAACCCTCTCAAATGCACCTTACGCTCTAGATTGCGCTCTCCCCTATTTCTGTTCTGTATTTTGCGCAATGTTCTTGAAATGATCCAAGTAACCATGTTTAGAAAACCATAATTGTTACTGCACCGCCAGACAGGGTGCAATACAGTCCGTACTCACTGGTTGAACTTCGATTGCCTTCCAACTATTGAATATGTGCTTTTTAGTTGGCGCGTTTTTCCATACAAAAAAAAAAATCTGAAATTTGTCTCGGCATGCCATGAGATTTTTGTGATTTTTTCAAAACCCGGTTTTTCGCATACAAATGCATGCGCTTTAATTGAACTGTCAGCCAACTATCGAGCGTCCAAATCAAAGTGAGTGTATATATCAGGTAGGCTTATGGTGTTCTTTCTCACCAATACATCGACACACAATTTGACGCTTTGTTCCATAGCAAAATCTAGTATGCCTTGAAGTTTAAACGAAATCTCGCAGCAATTGTATGTGGTTTTACTCAGGCGTAGCACGAAGAAAGAAGTCAAAAAAATCTTACGTGGCAGCCAGTTCTTGGATTAAAACGAAGATTTGAAGGCTATAGATTCCAAAAAAACATTTTCTTCGCCAAATCTGATACATGAAAATCATTATTGAATCCTTTCTGCCAGCAAGCAAGTAGCAGTGTACCAACCTAACCAAATATGATTTTATACTTAAAGTGAGGAACTTATACAGGGTTTTCCAAGTCAGTTTCGTTTATTTGGTTTGTTTGTATCAAAATGAAATTTCAACAAATGATTTTCATCACATAACAAAGAGCTGTCAAACTCAATCCAGCTGAAAGACGTGTTGAATATCATGCTGTAGAAATTAAAAAGTATTATGATGGAAATGAAATGTCGTATCGATGTGCAACAACATTTTGCACGCAGTGAATAACAATGTTTACATTTAAAACTGACTTGGAAAACCCTGTAAGAGTGCCTGTGCATATATCCATTTGTTTCATTCAGCAGACCTCTAATTGCTCTCAAATATCGTGTAAAATTGTGAAAATTTAAGATAGTTTTAGAAAAAAGCATATAGAACAATCATCAAAGCACTCAGTTTGTTATGGATTTAACTGTCAAATCAGTTTTTTTTTCCTATTTTCGTTTTTAGACGTCACTGGATAAGCCTCACTTTGGTTTTTGGAAAGTTGGGGGTTTCTCGAGGTCCGTCCCGTGGTAGTTTTATTATTTCCTAGCTACTTGGATCGTTGAATTTTGAGAGCAAGTTTATCAAACTCAGTAGCTGAATCGTAGTAATTCGAACTTTGCAGGATCCTGGGCCGCTATTGGACCGCAATCCGTTACATACAAATGTTCCAGTTCCATGGCAAATATGGGTTTGTGAACAGTTTTAGGACCGGTATGAGTTAAGGATTAGCTTCAGAATCGCTATAGAGTCAGTCAATGAGTCGGCATGCGTTTAGAAATAGTTTCAAGACCGGTGTGGATGAAAGATCAGTTCCAGGACCGGGATACGGGATTTTTTATGTAAGCCTTATTTGATGAATTCCTTCTTTAAATTCCTCCTTCAAGTCTTATTCAACGAAACAATACCCCATCAGTTTGACCCAGCCACGAACCCACCAAGTGTACACATAACGCTTACTGACTTAGAATCCTTACCTATCCCAAGCTATTCCTGTGTGGATCTTTCTCTGTATCTCTCTCTCCCTCTCTTCTTCCCAACCAAACAAATCAGCCCAAGGGCAACACACATAAACACAACCTGCACACAACATCTCCATTCAAACCATCATCCCCAAATAGCCCCTCCATCCCCTCCCTGATCTTCCTCACGTGCAATCGATTGCATAATGTTTCATGTTCAATGGAGGAAAAACGCACACACACACACACAACCAACTAGAGAGAGGCAAGCAAGGTCGTAGAAATTATTCTAAATCGTCGTGTGCGTGTTTTTTGTGCTCCCACCTTCCCCTTTCAAATTCTTCTCAAGTGGGACAGGCACTAAACAGGACGCGGAAAAACAAATCATTGTTTATTGAGCCCCGGCAGGGAGGGGACAGAGGGCGGGTTTGTTGAGAAAATAAAACGACTGTACGTATTTATTTTGCTTAACTGTACCAGGCATCCTCAGGCAGGGCCTTCGGACATGATATCCCCGTGGTCTCTGAGCAGAAGTGCAGGGACAGAAGATTCGTTCCCAAAAACCAAAGCTTCCAAAGTTCTCCAATTACTCTTATCGAAGTTTGCCTATCTTTTTGGCCACACAACGCAGTGGGCTGGACTTGGCGAGAGATAAACACTTAACAATAACAAGCCACGGCAAGTTGCATTGGCACGAGCCATTTAGGGTGCAAACTAGAACATGTATGTGAGGGGTTTTTTCGTGCTGCGTGTGTGTATTTACCCTTTAAAAACAAAAACAAATTAAACAACATCGAGTGCAAAAGCTGCGTGGGAGCGTTGCATCGACCGAACACAATAATGCATCAGATCAGTAATGCTGCTGCAATAAACTGCACAGCAAAGCACACTTGGATTTATGTGTTACGCCCTGTGTGTGTGTGTTTATGTTTATGGATCATCGTCCAGAGGGACCATAAAGTTAATGAACCCTTTCCAGAGCCTACTATAACATTTTTTGCTGTTGGTTGGTTCGGTTGGATTTGTTTCCGCTTCGTGTGTGGCTGTATCGGACACAAACTGGCAACCGTCAGCGTCTGCTGGGCATGGATTGCACTGTGACGGATTGCTGCACTCGCTGCACTTTTGCTGGCGAGGAGGAAGTAGTGTTCGCTCGCTGGTGGGAGAATGGCGTTTGTTTTGGTGATATTGTTGTTTATTGTTTATGTTTATCCAATGCACATTTGCTTCGTATTTCTTTAAGGGTTTTTGTAGGAAAGATGTAAGAGGATGTAAGCAAACGGGTTTTGGATAATTACGCGTCCCCGTGAGAGCCAACTGCTGTTCTGTATGGTTGTGGTGCTGGCCCAAATGGGAAAGAAGAATAAAGGGAAGTCGGAACTGTGCATGATCGATTCTGAAAGCAGATCGTCACGTTAGGAATTAACGTCGATTTGATCTCGTTTTAATTGGAAAGATATGCAAATCGAAATGCTACTAGCGCGGACTAAATTTCAAAGTTTTGTAACAGGTTATCCTCCAAATCAGGAGGAAGTTCTATCGATCCTTCTAATCGATCGTGTTCATTCATCCACGCATTCACTAGTTTGAGAAGATTTATAGCTTAATCTCTCTTATTAGCTTATTAAACCTAACTTATACTACGAGAAAGGCCTGCACGATGATGGTGACATCCTTCTCCTATAAGCGTTACGTTGTTTATGGATGATGTCATGACGCAATTTCCACGAACGTAGAATCTGATTATCAGAATCTTATTTGAATGTGACTGCTGCATGGGACAACTTTTCCTTAAAGCCGGGGGACATGGTTCGTACTCGCTAGTGTAATTTCGATTTTCACTAGCACATCTGGCGGCGGCAAGCGAAAGCTTTTTTTTTTGGCCATCGAGGGAATGGTCGTGCCGGATCTCAAAATTAAGTAATGCTTTCACCGGTTTTTTGATGCGAAAATGGCTACGAAAATACTTGCATAACATATTTATCTATCAATTACAAAACTTTTCCAGTTCATAAGTAAGTAAAAAACATAGAAAAATAACATATTTTCTGAAGCAGATCCAAATTGTTTGGCAAAATGCTTCGGTGAGCCGCCGCCAGATGCGCTAGTGAAAATCGAATTACAGGAGCAATTATGGACAATGTCCCCCGGCCTTTTCACTAGGGGAGGAGGGTTACGTACTTGATGGATGACGCCTTGCATCTTTTTAGCTTAAAAACACATTCTAACCGTACAGTTTCTCATCATTCTCGTACGCTGTTCTAAAAAACGCGCACCCCCATGTTAGCATCTTAGCTGTGAGTGTGGTTTTTCGCTTTATTGATATCATTAAAAACATACAATTGTTTGCGTGTGTGTGTGTGTATCTTATGTATTTTTTGTTATTATTGTTGTGTGTTTTCTTTTTCTCCCTAAATCATCTCAAGGTTACACCGAGGTTTCACAGTTTTTAAAGCACTTTGTTTTTTTTTCTTCTTCTTAGTATGGACGCATGGTCGCACTGTACCAACTGCGCCTCTCCGCAACTACTATTCAAATTCCACCACAGCCCTGCACTGCTCTAGAGCTCTAGAGCTACAGCTAGTAAGAGGTTTAAA
Organism: Anopheles merus; assembly: GCF_017562075.2. Lineage (NCBI taxonomy): Eukaryota > Metazoa > Arthropoda > Insecta > Diptera > Culicidae > Anopheles > Anopheles merus. The sequence continues at coordinate 15,252 of NW_024428417.1, read as the reverse complement.
CGGTTCACATCATACAACAGCAACATACACGGTCCCACACGGTCAAATGTATCAATTGCTTAGCGTTTTGCGCGCCCAATCGCGCAAAGAAGTAGCATCAAACGACGGCATTGCGTATGCGAAAGTGATTGAGAATGGGAGAGAGAGAGAAATAGTTAGCGCATATTTACATACTCGGGAAAGAATTATTAACATCCAATCGGTAAATACTACTACCGTACCGGGTTCTATCGCCTAGCTAGATACTTTGACGGTACCGGGGGGGTCACGGTGGCGGAAGGAGAGGTACTCTTCTCCTCCCTCCTTCGCACCCTCACCATTATATGTCTAAATAATATATTTTACAACGTTCCAGCATTCCCGCACGCAGACAACAGCGGGCGGTATGCGCGAAACTAATCACAATGATGTAAGTAGTAGTAGTAGTAGTAGTAATAGATGTAGTAAAAGAAGTAGTAATAGCAGCAGTTGTTGTGGTACGATTGGTAATATTAAATTAGCACGACAAAAAATACATCGATCGAAGGACAGTAGTATTAAGCGCTAAGGGGTAAATATGTTTTCTGTGTATGCTTCTTGTAGTGTCTTCTTATCCTTGCTAGCTTAATGGAACAGTTTGTAAAACCCTCCTCCCAAACTATCTCATCGCCATCGTTTGCGATGATTGTCGAGCGGTGTGTTTAAAAAGAGGAAAAAAAGGGAAAAACTAACTTTTTTTTAAATATTAAAAACAAAAACTCCTATGGCCTAACACTAACGCCACCCATCCCTGCCATCGCTTAGTCAAACTCTATTTAAAAGCAAAAATTAACGTGTAACACACGCAACCGTACGTAAGTGGAGAATCGCGCAACCATCGGGCGCAGTGTGGAGAAGGTTGCGCTTGTCGGTTGTATCGGTTTTTGTTTTCTCGTCGGGGTTTTTTTTTTTTGCTGTGCCCATGTGACACACGTTCGGTTCGCAACAAGGATCACAAAAAGAATGGCCTGGCTTTGCCTGCCGTGCCGCAGCACCCTCCTACCACCTCCTTAACAACTACTTATTCGAGTGCGATGATCTCGGCTACATCTTCATGAAAGATTTCACCTTCTTGACGTAGCGATTGATCAGCGGTTTGGGCGCCTTCTTCGGCCCGCCCGATGCGGACGACGTGACGGAGGAGTGCGTCGACTGGACGTCCTCCTCGTCCGGCAGTTCCGGCGTCCCATCGTCGTCCCTGGGTGATGGGCCCGGTGGACCGCCCTGAAACCGGGGCGTGCTGTCCACCGTGATCGTTCCTTCTCGCACAGCTGCTCCTGTGATGTTGGGCGGGACAGCTCCGATGCCACTGGCTGCTCCACCTCCTCCGGCGGTACAAACCGTCGGTTTAGGCAGATGTTGCCACCCATCGAACAGGCGACGGGCGGCGGTGTATCGGGCTGTTTGTCCGCAGAAACCGGCTCCAGCAGCGTCTCCATGCTTTGCGTACTGTCGAGGAAGTTACAATCCGGCCCGGCCGCTTGCTCGTCGTCGAACAGATCGTCCATACTGCGCGAGCGCCGGTTTTTGCTCTTGATCGACGACGACTCCGAACCGGCCGAGCTGCCCACTCCTCCTCCTCCTCCTCCGCTGGCCGGCTCCGCAAACAGCTTCTGATCTGGGACGCCACTTTAATCGGTTCCTCCTGATCCTGCTGGTCCTCGGCGATCGGCGTCTCCCGGCGTCCATCCACTCGATCCTCATCATTCCCTTCGGTTGCTTTCTTCACCCCCGCACCCTCCGTTCCCTCCCGGCACCCGGCCTTGCCACGCTGCAACCGAGCCGTATCGTCCAGCAGCCCATCGTAGCTGTGGCTGCGCAGCTCAATCCTCGGCGGCAGCGGTGGCCGCTGGGACACCACGTTCAACCCGGCCGCCGAACTGCGCCGCAGCTCGGCAGTGGACGGTCGCGCTGTGTGGTGCAGCGGGCGGGGAAGCGAATTCATCCCACCGGGCACTCCGCGGGCCGGTTTGGTGGCGTACCGGGCGGCACCGCGTCCACCACTGCCCCCGGTAGGGCCTTGGCGGGCCGGGCTGGCTGACTTGCGGTAGAGCTGCGCCAGCTGCGAGGAATACGACCGCGGTGGATGGTGCGGGGCGGTCGGGGCGGGCGCACTCGTACCGGGGCCGCTCAGCGAGCCGGTGGAACCGCCGCCCGCCGCACCCGGCCCCGGATGGTGGGCAACCGAAGGGGCATCTAGTCATTCGAGGTTACGGCTGTTCTCCTTGTCGCTGCTCTTGCCGGAATCGTTGCTGTGCATGCGCTGGTAGATGGCGGACGTGGGCGTCGCATCGCCCGGCTGGCGGCTGAGCAGCCGGCTGCCATGGTCCAGCAGTCCGCATCCTCCGCGACCATTCATTTCCGCTCGCATGAACCTGCAAGACCACAAAGCGTTCGATTAGTATAAAGAGCATTGAAAGTATTAAGATGAAATTTGAACCAAAAAAATACATAAGTAAATTAAGAGATGAATTCAAATAACAAAAGAGGTTTAGAATGGGTGTAACAAAACTCCAAAAGTCTTGGCAAAGACTCTGTGTTGGGGGTGAGGGACAAAACACCTCACCGCGAATGAAGTTGTTAATGAACAAAACAAAACTGAAGTACATGCCAGAGCAGGCTCACCTCGTGTCGAGTTGTTTCCTTACGGTTGTCTCTGTGTGCCTTTGTATGTCTGTTTGTGTGGGTCCGTTCCCCCAATGTTCCACACCATTCCATGCACATTCACCTCCGCCCCAAACACGGATTCCCCCTTTGTTTTTTAGCACACGCAACAGGCACTCCAACACATTTAGTTTCAGTTAGGACACATCGCCACACTCCCAGAATCCCCAGCAGACCACAAACAAAACAAGCATAACAGATATGTCCACCCTTTACCCACACGCACACGCAACATGTCCTACTATCACACCGCCACCGTTGAGCAGAAACGAAAAAGCACACTGATGAGAGCTGGCGAGTTTTTGTAGAGAGCCTCTTCCCGTTCCCGTTTGTGCTGAGTTGCTTAATTAGCTGAGATCAAATTTGCGTTTAGGCGTCGGCAGGCAGTACACATACGCATGAGTGATACACGTGTGCGAGCAAGCAAAAACAAACAGCAGCACTCCACAGACAGACAGGCAGGCGCAGGTTATGTCGTTCCACGTTTCGGGTCTCGATCAAGTCTCGCAAAGCACCTATTTTTCATTCTCGCCTACCATCACTATCACGCACATTCGCACACTATACACACACACTCTATCTCTGTCTCTTGCTGCGGTAAGGCTTTTTAGCTAGCTTTATGCGTAGAGTTTGAGCGTTTGTTATGGTTAATGGAATTTCTAAGATACCTGCAGAAACAGGGAAGAAACAACAGAATGACGCCGAAATGAGAAGAGATACATGGCTGGTGTGGTGAGAAACACTGGAGAGTGTTACTAGTACCGCTACAAATACTACTATTAATTGCAATCTACCAGCAGGACAGGGACCAGAGAGACTGAATGAAGGGTTAGCAGGACGGAAAAATGGACGGACATTTTAAAGCATGCAACAGTTTTAGTCAACCAATCGAGGTGCAGAAGGTGTACAAAGTGATATGTGCGCAGTAGTGGGGAGAGGGGGGGAGGAGAACAGAATACAAATAACAAAACTTCCTAATAACGTGGTACGTGCATGGAGTTAAGGGACATGGGACGAACTTTCCAACAGGAACTACCAACAAACACAGAACAAAAGAGCCCTCAACATACTAGCTTCTTGTGCTGTACTAAAGACTAGCGTGTGCACACACAGGAGGCATGCAGTTCCGGTAAGCCTCATTAGCTGTAAGTCCCTCACCTTTCCACTTTGTCCACACAGGCGTCCTGATAGTCGTGGATCCAGCGTATGCCGTTAAAGTGGCAGACGCCGCGCATATCCTCGGGCAGCTTTTCCGGCTCGGGCCACTGGAAGTTGTCGATGATGGGAATGATGTTACATTCGGAGTTGAGTGCGGCGACAATTTCCTAAAAGATAGCACGGGGAACGTCATTAGTTTTTTGAGGCCGCGCAGTAAGCAGATTCTTCCAGCACTCACCCGATGTACCCAATCCTTGCAATCGACATCATCGATGCACCGGTTCAGCGCATCCGGTGTCAGCACCAGCAGAAAGTGGCGCGCATGCCGAATGCTCTGCAGCAGATTGTTATCAAACTTGCCCGCCTCCAGCCGCTCCACGTCGATGAACACCGAAAATCCGCGCAGCTCCAGGTGCACCTTCAGCAGGCTCGCCAGCTGCGACCCATTGCTGCGCCGGTAGCTCACAAACACGTCCAGATTCTTCTCCGCACTCTGCTCCGACCGGAACGACGGGATCGACTCGTTCAGCTTAATCACCTGCAGAATGCGCGACCGATGGATCGCATTGGTAATGCCGCACGTCGCCGTCAGCTGATCCTCGTCCAGCGTCCGCAGCGACTCAATGTCCACGCCCGCGTTCAGCATCGTGTACGTGTAGATCGTGTACTCCGGCCCGATGCGGCTCAGGAACGCGTGCAGCCCGTCCGTGTCGCGCGAACTGTAGTCCGCCATCTTCTTCAGATTCTGCAGCTCGCGCAGAAACCGTATCCGCAGAATTCCGTTCTTCATCCCGATGTCGTCGCACAGGTTGTGGTCCTGCATCTGCAGCAGCAGATCCCCGTCCACCTTCGAGTCGTAGAAGCTCTGCTCGTACTCGCCGAACCCGATCTGCTTCACCCACTCGCGCACGTCCTCCGTCGACCAGAGCGGCACCTGCTGGGACAGCTTGTGCGGCACTTCCTCCCCGATCAGCCGCAGCGCTTGGGCCGCAAACTTGGAAGCGATCGCGTTCGGCGAGCTGGCCACCCGGATCAGCGGCTCGATCGCTCCGATCTCCTTGAAGATGTTCGTATTGCCCTGCTCCTTCTTGATGCCCGCCTCCATGCAGAAATGGAACGCGGCCAGGTTGCGCGCCTCCTCGCGCTTCGAGCTCAGCACCGGCACCAGCCGCTGCAGCCAGTGCTTGCTCTGCCCGTGGGCGTGCGCCAGATTCGATTTGGCAAACTCCGACGGGTTGTGCGTCGTCACGAACGGCTCCACGAGATTGAGCGTGCCGGATTTGATCACCTCCGCCTCTATTTCCTTGTTTGCGACCAGCACCACGATCGCCAGACAGGCGTAGTACTTGATGTTTTCGTCGTTGTGGAAAGCGAGCGGGAACAGCCACGACGGAACCTTCCGATTGATCATCGCTTCCTGGTTCTCCGACCCACCGTACAGCGACAGGTTGGCCAACGCACCGGCACAGTGTCGCAGCGTTTCCACATCGTTCTTACGGCACTCGAACAGCACCGCATCCAGCCCGCCGAGCCGGATCACGTTCGAGCACGTGTCCTCGCTGTGCTTGAACAGATGCTCCAGTATGCCGGTGCCGACGCGCGAATGATCCGTCGCATTGTTGCGCGTGCAGACGCACGCCACATTCACCACCTTGTCCAGCCCGTTCTTCACCACGTGCGTTCGGTTTTCGGTCGTCAGGCACTGCTCCAGCAACCGGGCGGACGAGAACTGCACCTCCGAATCGTTATCCACACAGTTGCGCATCAGTATGTCCAACCCGCCCGTATTGCGCAGCGTATCGCACAGACTGGCACCGAGCTCGTGGCCGTGCGTTGGGACAGCCCACGCCCGCCGAATGATCTCGTTCATGTGATTTAGCAGCGTCGGTGCCTTCTTCAGCTGCTCCGTCTGCTGCAGATTCTGCACATAGTTGGCCAGATGCTTCGAGTACTTCATGATCGTGCTGTCGATCTCCTCGGGCGTGTTTCCCAACCGCTCAAAGTCCTCGAACGAGGGGAAGTCGTCGCCGAGGGCGGCCGACGACGAGGACGACAGTGTGCTCATCTGCGAGGACGAGCTGATCGTGCTCGTGTTCGACATCGTAAAGGTGGACTGGGTCGTGGAGGAGACGTGCTTTTCCTGGTTGAAGATGCCGCTCGCGGACACTGTCTGCTTTTGCTGGGCCTGCGAGATTGCTTTGTTTTCCGCACTGCAAGTTAAAAAATGAAAAGAATTTAGTATAAAAACCAAACAGGGGGGGAGTGAAACACAACCGTTACCTAAAGTGGTCACTGTGTACTTTCCGACTGTGAGCTGCAATGTTGTTTGCCTCTGCCTGCTGAAAGTCTCCCATTTTTAACGACCGGGCTTCCTGTTGAAGAGGTGAGCAGAGAATACACGTTGTGAAAGAGCGTTACAATCAGATAAGCTTATCTATATGAATGTAGCTCGAAGAGAGTAAGAGTAGAGAGTGCAGAGAGTGCAGAGAGTGCAGAGAGTCTGCTCGTATCAGTAAAGTGTTGGTAAGCTTTTTGCGTCGCTAATGGTAGCGTGGCGCCCACACAACACTGCGTTCTAAAGTACCTCACTCACCGCTCACACGTTCTGACACGAGCTATCCCCCTTTTATACATATATATCGTAATCATTCGGCAGATAATCAAAACATCGTTAGTCTTCTGCTCGATACAAACAGATTGTGCACCAAAATCCACTCTATCCAAAACTAGATAAAACAGGCTATCAAAATTGCTACACCGTTACACGTGACGTGGTGGAAGAGTTGCGTTTCAGGAAGTGCCGTACAGTACTTGAAACCCCGCGCTTCGTTGATTTCCAGTAGCGATAACACGCGGACATTAACACATCTGAGGGCCTTTAATTAGACTGGTTGTACATGTAACTTTACAGCAGTATGTAGTGTTCAATTGGACAGATAACGTCGTGTGACGAAACTGTACGAACCAGCAGACACTGCTGTGAACAAACTAACGTTGAGATAGTCATCCTTTAGTGTGTGATACTCAGAACTGACGAAAGAGAGTTAAAGGTTCTGATAGATCATTGCAATTTTTGGTCTAAAAACATGAGATACGCATACAGAGGAGATTCCCATTGCTACTGATATCTTCGGTATGTACTGTGCTGTGTATCCTGGGATATAGACTTCCGAATGCGATACGCTCCAATCACTGCGTAAACCCTTTGATAGGTTCTGGTTAATGTCAAAGCATTTCAGGTCCGTCTGAAGACAGCCAGAATCCACATTAAGATCAATTCCATCCAACAGGTGCCTAAAACCCCCATAACTTATGCCCCTCATACCGGCAAATTCCAGATCCCAGATCACACAACGCACGATCGCATCTCGATCGCTTCTCCAACATCCAACAAAGTCAATAGAGCTGCCAATGTGTGTATGTGTGTGTAAACATTTCTCAAAACCAACCCCCACAGCCAAAAACGCCCCGGTAAATAGCTTCAATCGATCAACCAACTAACGTCATAGCGGCTTTTTTACGAGTTGCGGGATGGTTGGAATTTTTCGATGGAGCAGTGTACGACACGTTGTTCAAAGCTGTTTCAAAGCGAGAAACTGAAATGCGTTGTTGGTGCATTTGTTAGGTTTTTTTGGATGTAGAATTCTTTTTCAGTGGGGACAGAACCACACAGATAGACAGCAACACCACCACCACGTCACCTGAAGGTAGGTCGTTGGTGGTGTTTTATTTTTTTGTGCCTTTTCTTCGTTCGTTTACTTTGTTCATGTGGCACTATTTTTAGTACACAGACGCGCGCGCGTGTTTCAGACATTTGCATAGGTGCGCGGGTGCTAATACTGTCACCGGTGGTGGTGGTGATGTTGGCGGGCAAAGTGAAACTAAAACACACACACGCACGCACGCACACACACGTTGTTCTATTACCAGCCGCCCCCTTACCCACACCCGACAGCACCCGGCAATGGAACCGGGAGGCGCTCCATTTTACGCCACGCCGAGACCGAGGTTAATAATGGCAGTAGTATAGAATGTTCTATTTGTGGACGCGCGTCCATCCATTTCGGGGTTTTCTATTTCCGAAACTCGCCCATTGTTTACCGACGGTCAAGGACGTACGCGGGACTGCGCCCGCGTGCCCGCTCCCCGCTCACCTCTCCTGCACGTACCGAGGGCGCGACACGGACATGGTCTCACCTGGGCAACGCTTTCGATCGGAATTTCGAACGTCGTCCGCACGCTACCGGCCGGACTGCCGAGCGGGCTTTCGACGATCGTGACGCGCGGGCTGCTGCAGTGCGGGCTGGCCACGTTCAGCTGAATGCCGTTCCGGTGCGAATGGACCGGACTGCCGGATTTGCTGCTGTTGCTGCTGCTCCCCTGATTGCTGGCCATGTTCGGCCCCAGCGGGGAAGGCGAAGATCCCGGCTGGCTCGGCGGCGGCGGTGACAGTGGGAACTCCACGATCGGGCTGGGCGTCCGGTTCGGCACAAAGTCGGATTGGCCGGTCGAGCGGAAGATACCCTTCCGGACGGGCCACGGTGCCTGGTTGCACATTGTTGCACGGCGGTGGTTTGTGTTGGTTTCGATTCGATTACTTATTTGATCGATCGTTCGTTCGCTCGTTTTCGATCGCCGATTTCGCATGCACTAACGAGGGTAAGAGTGTTACACAACACGCGAGCACACACACGCACACACACTATTGCGAATACGCCAAGGGTCTCACTGTGCTGTGCGGTTTGGGAGGGTGGAAATTTCATTCATAAAAGAAAGAAACTATCCTCTCCCGTAGTTCCGCGCTCACTAGATTGTCGATATTGGAATCACACACCGATTGGAGCTGCCGATCCAAATCGATCAAAGTCTCCGTGGCGGGCCAGGAACGCACCAGAACTTTACGCGAAAAAAAAAAGTTGGTTCGTTTCGTTTCGTTTCTTTACTTTGCCGTATTGCTCTCTGCTTGCGTCGTTACGCCCGTTCGTTTCGTTTCGAGAACTGCTCGCCGAGTGAGGGCCACAGCACGCGCGCGCTCGTCGCCGTGGATCGTTCGGTCGTTTGTCCGCTCGCCGACTGACGACTGGTCGCGTTGGATGATCGCGCTGAATTAGGAAGGCGCAGGAACAAATCGAGCAAGGGCTGACGGCGCTCTACCACCACTACGTTACCAACAACAAGAGCGCACGAGCGCATACACACAGGGAAAATCGGATCCCCACGGTCCGTTCACGCAAACACGGACGTTCGTCGCTGTGTTTGTGTGTGTGTGGATTTTCCGCGAAAAACTAAATTCGCGCAACGACGCCAAATGCCGTTCGTGTGCGGGTTTTCGTGTTGTAAACACTGGCGGTGGTTTACAGTGGACGTGGGGGGAGGGGGCAGCATTTTATTAGGTTCATCTGCCCTTTTTTCACACCCCTTACTCCCCCCCCCCCCCCCGGCAGAACTGTCGATTGACGTCTGTGACATAAATCAGGCATTGCGGGGCGGTGGGGGTTAGAAATATCGGACGATCATCAACCGCTGCCGGTTTTGGGGGTGCGCGCGCTCGGTTTTAATCGATCCGCGATCATAAATGCGCGTTTTGGTGTTTGGATCACGCCCCGACGTACGTCACGCGCCGGTACGATCAAAAGCCGGTCCATGGACGATCATGCATCATTGTGGTTGTGGGGGGGGGGGGGATGAGGGAAGCAGCGGGCGCAGATTGCAACCGGGTTTGATGCGTGCTCGAGAGTACACGCAAGCTATGGCGAATGGTTGGGCTGGAGCTGACTGGACATAAATAACTTTCAAGAAGTTGTGCGAAGTATTGTCCGTACGTGTTCCAGCCGGAGGAACTGAAACAGGAAGCGTTCCTCCATAAGATAGAAGGGGAGAAGATAGATATACAGTCAGTATGTTCTTAAAACTAAAATTTTATGAGTTTCACAACTTGTCAAGCAAATATGGTTCAGGTCTCATACAAAAGATACACAAATATAACAAAATTACAGCTCAATGCGTTAACTTGTCACCAAGAATTCACCGTGTATATCCAAATGTTTGAATACGGTTTAATTAGATCGATTTATCGTCCTCCAAAGACCCGAGTTATCGTGTTTTCGTCCTCCGAGACAAATATGCCTAGACTTTCTCAATTGCCTGAAAAGCACAACTGTTTTATAGGATTTGTTAAGCATTTGATTACTTTTATGTACAAAATGATGCCCAAAACATCATTGAAATGTCACAAAGTTCTCTAATTTATCATATTTTCAAACATTTAGAAAAATCCTGCTCAATGTTTGGATGCCAAATTGGAGCTGTTAGGTACAACAGACGCCTCTTCGATGGTATAGAAAACCAAGGATTGTTCGCTGTCAATCATCGGGACAGCGACGAGTTTGGCATGAAGTTACGAGATACGGCACTGCACAAACGAAGCTGTAAACTAAATCGACAAGAACATAAGACAAGGTATGCATTTAAGCAGACTTCTTACAACTTGTTGGCAAAATTAACAACAATTAAACTGTTTCCACAACACTCCGTAGAAAAGGATTTTCAGGACGTGAATTGAAGGAGCTTACAATTAGCTTACACTTCCATATGGATTATCTTCTTGTCTAATATTTGAAGCAAAATCACCAAATACCGAGTGTAGATTCCCTTGTTAAGGGCATGTGCACTGGTACGACCTTTGTGTCCTTTCAATATTCCATATTGATTTGTTATTCACTTCTGTTAGCCCTCTTGAATGTCACAAAGGACCTAACCAGCTCAGTCCCACCTCTAACCAATTATCACAAAACAAAACGTTTCCCACCCTCTCCCTCGAGAGAGAGAGACTTCACACTAACTCCCACAGAACGAACGGACAAAGTAGTTGGCAGTACTAAAATCATATTTCTTTATGACACGTTTCGGACACGCTACTCCATGAAGGTCACACGTGGCATGTTGGTTTGCCAAAGTAAAATTCACTTCAACCCAAAAGTGCGCACACGAAAACACACGAAAACCGTACCCCTTTATTGATGAGTGATGAGTGAAAACACGGAACCCCGTGCATACATTCCGGCACGAACCAGCCAGCCATGGCAGGGAAACATCCGCAGCCGTCAGGTCGCTTGGAAAGGAAAATCGATACAGCAACGAATGTGCAACTAGTCTTAACTAGTCGAAGAAACGGGACAAACACTTGTTTGTTGTTTGTACGTACCGTGATGCTAGTGCGATGGTTCAATACGCCCACCGTCGCCCAATACGGCCGACTGATTAGCACACTACCGCGGCGGTTGTTTTCCCCCCGTTGCACCAATGCGCTTTAGATGGGTTTAGCAAACCGATGCGAATTACGTAACGTGTCACAAACATCCCTAAGCACATATGCCAGCCGTGACGGGAGGCGATAGAGATAAGGCGCAACAACACAGACCGACACAGCTCACATTCCTTCACTGTCGCTGCACTGTCACGCTGAAAAATGGTATGCACAAACTCACACAAAGAGGCAAAAGGTCTGCGAACTCGTGTCCTTGCACTGGATTGAAGGATTAACTGCCACTGTGCACACTACATCCTTCTGCAAAGGGCACCCGAACACTACTAATCGCTCGTACAAACGCGCCCAACGCGAGCGTTGGCAAGCAAGCGGAGCCTCGAGCAGGGAAATGCGCATGTCCTGGATTGGTTTGCCGTCTGGTTGACATTGACAAGCCTGTGTAGCTGGTCACAACAAATCAGTACGTGCAGCCGAACAGAAAATGACCTACCCAGCACACTAGCCACCTGCATCGGCCAAAAGCAAAGAGCAAGCGTGCCAAAGAGCTTCTGTACTAAAATTGTACTAAAAACGACCTTCGTTCGCAGTTTCGCTTTATTAGGAAAGGATCGATGCAAAAAAAAAGGCTGATGACTCATCGAGTATCACACACACACACATACGCTGCAAAGCACAATAAGAGCACATTTTGGCAAGGGGGTGTGTAAGTGTGCTGATTCACCCCAGCCGGGAAGCAACTCTCTCCTTCGAGGAACCTTGATTATCGCAACTGACCGACAAAGTTCCGCTCGCGCGCGGTCATAAATCACGGCCCCGTTGATGTGTTCCCGTCGTGGCCGGACGCTATCATGTTTCGCTTGATGTGCTAGTAGCTCCCGTGCACCTACCTTCAGTATTGCACCCTTCTCCTCCGCGGTTACACCGTCCACCTCCATCCGGCTGCTCGTGGCGGCGAGGGCGGCCTGCTCCTGGTACTGCAGGTCGCCCGCCTGCAGCTTCTTCGATTCGGCCGAGTTGATAGTGGCCTGCTCGCTGCTGAACCCGTCCGTCGTTACCTTCGTCTTCGACTCGGACGTCATTTTCTTCTGCTCGAACTTGACCGTATCGACGGTCGTGCCGGCGGCGGCGCACCCGTTCATCAGGGCCTGATGGTGGTGATTGGTACCGTTCGGGACGAGGATGCTGCCGCTGGCCCCACCATTCGCACCGAGCGGCTTCAGTGACGAGGCCATGCCGGAGAGGTGATCGTCATCGGTTTCGGAGTCGGGAAACGTTACCAGCGGATCGGCTCCCTGAGGATCGTCCAGACTGTCCATCGAGGAGCGGAGCCTGAAAGTGGGGGAAAGTGAATGAATTAGCTTAGGATTTGGCTCTTCTTCTACTGAGGCGAGTGCATTCGTTACCTTGACTTGATATCGTTGATTTTGGACGACATCTTGCGATGGTTCGAAAGGGCGGAAGATTTAATGGACGAGGTCGACGTCGTAGTCGATAGATTCTGGGATGTGCTGCTGCTGCTGGTGCTATGACCCATCATGTTTTCATCTCGGCGATGGAGTTTTGCATCTCGCCCAGGCCCTGCTTGACGGCGGCCGCCGACGTTGTGCTGCTAGAGGAGGAGGACGACGTTAGGGATGACATACGCTGCGTGGAGGAGGAACTCTTCTCCACATGCTTCGTCGTGGTGCTGGAGGTGGACGACGACAGCTTGGAGCTTTTGCTGCTGCTGCTGCTCCTGCTGCTGCTGTTGAGTAACTGTTGGGAGCAGGAGAAACAGGACGAAAGGAATTAATTAATCAGTCAATGTGCCATAAACAAATCACTCCACAAATAATCTACTATCAGCGGTTGCCTGATTCGCATGTACAGGACAGGTTGTAATGCAAATCAAAATCTCCTTCCCTTCAACGCGTGTGAAAAGCGATAACAGTGAGGTGTGGGGCTATTATTATCATCGCCAGTAATTGATAGTATCGCGCACTCATAATGAATGAGTGAGCACAGCAGCACGCCCTACTGGAATTCTGGGTGACTCCACTATCAGACAAGCCGTGTCAACTGGTGACACTACACAAGTGAATGGGTGGGAGACGACGGCACGACGGTTTGCAAACGGTGCTAATTTTAACGACCGGCGATGAGTAATGTCCACCGGAAGTTGTACTTTTGTTTACATCCCTTGTCACCCCAGCGGTGGGCGTAGGTGAGTGTAACACCTCAGCGCGGTGCTCTTATCAGCAATAAAATAGTTACAAGATATGTCTGTACCATGTACCATTGAAGCGCTTGGGAGGTGCTTCGGGAATGCAATCGAGTGCAGTCGAGGATCTATTGAAAAAGACGCTCAAGATAACAAGCATGAATGGAGGGAGTTGGATTCACCCGGGAACGCTTGTTACTGTTGACACATTGGTCTGGTTTTTGGAAGAGGGCGTGAACTGCGAACGATCACGTTTTGTAAGTAATTTAACCCAATAAGCACGTCTTTAAAGATCACGTTCCTTTTTTTCCAACACATGTGCGCTCGTCGTTAGCACGTTTCGGGTGTGTTTGTGAGCATGAGCCTAAATCGATCTCGATCTTGCGACACGTAGCAAACCAATTGGAGATCATAATTGAGAATTAATGCGTTTGGAATAGTAATGTCCAAAAAGGGAATTCAACCGTGCCACACGATTTCACAACCCATTTACGATTAACCATCATCGGAAGCGCACACAGGCACACCATGTTGTGATAACCTTGGCGATTTCTCGGAACTAACTTTTACTTGGGCATTGTTCCAAAATTGTTCCCCTTTTTGCCTGCTCAACACCCACCCATCCGCCCACCCACCACCCGCGCACACAAAAGATGGCAAATGCTTAGAAATATTATTAACGATCTTCACCAACGACCAACACACCACACCTCGCCATTGCTCCCCATTATCCTTCCACCGTTTGCACACCGTTTTTTGGTCCAAAGAGCACGAACCCGAAGAGGACAGTTGGGTGGGAAATTATTTTTAACTTCTACCAGCTTTCTCAGCAGTACTGGCGCAGAGTAAGACCGCCGGTGAGCCAACTGGCAATCCCCAAACACACACGATCACCCACCCCACACAGCACCGTTAGATAGTGTTGATTTTTCGCGATGACGTTGTCACACACCTGTAAATGGACGGACGCTCACGGGTTCACAGCAGGCAACGGGGATTACGCTGTGCCGGGAATGGCACTTATTTACTCTCCGGCCCCGGTGTACACACAAGCCCACTAACAGCAGCACCTTCACCTACAAGAAGCTTCACGTTCTGTGGCTGTTTTCGTGCACGGTTTGCTCACTTCACTCGTTCCAAAACTTGCACCAAATAGATCTCGTTTCTCGCGAGGCAAGTGATGGTTTCGATCGTTTTATTTTCCTTATTTGTTTAATAGTTTTGCGTTCGAAATTGTCACTTTTCGTAGATTCTTTTTTTTTGTTGTTGCTTTTTTGCGTTATGAGGGTGTTGGAGTTTGAATTTCTCCGACTCTTTCAAACGCTTCTCGTTCGCTTGTTCGCTGCAAACAGCACTGGGGGATAAGATGCTGCGACTGCTGGTTATTGGTTTAGAAGTTCGAAATCCGGTTCGTTTCGTTTTGTTTTTTTTTCTTTCTTCGGTCTGATACTTTTCGCTCGATCGCTCGTCCGCGACAAGTTCGTGCTGATCGTTCGTTCGTTCTGGCGGTACTGCAGAGAGCGCACACGATGTCGCGAACCCACTCGTGCCGGTTTCAAAAAACGTTCGTCAATGTTGTCGTGTTCGGGCATGGAGTGGGAGGGGGAAGGAGGGGAGGGTTGTTGAATGTATCTTTATTTGCACACCGCAACCGCGAATTCGCACACTGTCAACGTTTCACGCGGTACGACGCCCGGTAACCGTTACCAAAACATTCTCAAATCGTATCGGATTCGGATGGGGTATGGTTGTGGGTTTATGAGACAAGTTTCCAGTTCAAGTCCAATAAGATTTGTGTGCGGTGTGGTTTTTTAATCCTGTTGAGACCACTGCGTCTCACAAATTCCAACAGATTGTAGAAGGAAATAAAACTGAAATTTGGAAGTACAGCAAAAACTGTCCCAACATCTTCCAACCCAACAGACTACGGGCAATGCTTTTTTTT
>NW_024428416.1:0-29532 GCF_017562075.2 Anopheles merus | reverse complement strand
TGTGCCGGACTCACGACTTGGTGAGGTAGAACCCCAGGAACGAGCTGTATTGCCAGCACCAGTTAAAGCGTAGTTCAACAGGAGGATGATGGACATCAACGGCATCCATGGGGAAAGGTGACATCACCGTGGGGCACAATAATGTAGGATCTCAGCAGAGAAATTATTGAGATCGAGAATGTTATTCGATGCATTAGGTATAAAGTTGATTTTAGAAAGTCCATTACTCTAGATGCAGTGAAGCAAAGAGCGCAGTTAATACGTGAATTCTTATAATTGATTCGAAGTGCAGAAACGTTAGAATCATCAGTGTTCCTGGAAAGATTGGGGAAGTTAAAATCCCCGAGAAGGAGAAGCGTATCCGGTGGTTGCACAAAGCAATATTACACCTGTTTCCATCTACGTTCGAACTCTCGTGCCATTTGCATCGAATCGCGCCAAACCGCCTGCTTCGAACCGCATGCCACTACGATCGAATGCGTGCATCCATGGTTGAATCGCGTGCCAGTACGTTTGATCGCGTTCCACTATGGTCGAATCATTTGCCACTACGATCGAATCGTGTGCCGCTACCATTGGATTTCTGAAAGCAAGAGCATAGTAACTGTTTGTTTACGTTTGAAAAGCTGTTTCTATCTTCGCCGACGGCATTTTGTTTTGTAAAAATTTCTCATAAAAGGCAATTATCACTGATTACACGTAAAATCCTTGTTATCGACGAATATCGTGGTCCCTTGTTGGTAAAATGGTAAAATCCTTGTTTTCAACTAATATTCGTTGTTCGTTGTTGATGGGAAAATCCTTGGTTTCAACCGATATTCGTGGGGGTTACCTATACAGTCTGTTCCCGAGTTACGCGGTTTCTGCGTTCCCGACGAATCCGCCGTAACTCGAATATCCGCGTAAGTCGAATTTCCGTTTTTTTGACTGAAATACTATTGATTACCCGTAGTTTTTTATTTAATTTGGTATTTTTATACACTTTCATCATTTATTTGATATGATTCGGGAAGAAATTCTAATATTGGGGCTCTTCACGATTTTAGTCAGTTTTTTTGTATGGAGTTTGACATTTGGAGGCTGAAATCATGCAAACACTCCATGCAAAACCACACAACAAATTAGCCCTGCAATTTTCAGTTTAGATTATTCTAGCCTCAAAGCTAGAATTAGATTCGAGTACCTGCTTGAAAACCCAGTGTTTACATTACCCCCAAGGTGCATCAAAGAGATGACGTGGTGGAATCTGGAATCAAAGTGTATGTAGTCCCTGTTGGTCTCATAACATGTGTTTTTTAAACCAAATTTGAATATCATTTTTTAATAGAATAGGTGAAACACTTTTTGTTCAAACAAGCTTTCTTGAGACTTGACGAATATCAAACACTCTTAAAATCTTTATTCATAAGCACAAAGCGCTAAAAATCAGCCTTTTAAATTCATACAACCTTGGGATAACCCCCTGTATATTATACACACTCAGATAGCTGCCCGAAAACTGCTATACAATGCAAACAGTGACAGGCTGAAATTTCCAGCCTACGGACTTACAACGGAAAGGGCCCCATTTCTGGCTTTTAAGTGGTTTCAATTTTTGGGAAAAAATGCAATTTTTACCGAACTTGAAGCAAATTGCACTGATTTACATTTAATCTGTCAAATTTAGAAAACCGCGTATCTCCGAATCCGCGTAAGTCGAGACCCGCGTAACTCGGGAACAGACTGTATTCTGATTTTTTGGGAAATAAATTTAGATAAAAAACAAATAAAATAATAATGAATTAAATTAAATAACGTATGTATAATTATAATGTTGTAGTGCATTTTTTTTTGTTGTGACTATAATGTTATGTTGTTTTTTGCTATGAATTGTAATATTGTTTACATGTGTTCCCACTTTTTTTTTCAGCCCACTGTCTTTCAGATTTTGTATGGTTATATCTCTTTTCACGTTTGTGTTTTGGACATTCGAAAAATTTTAGTGCTTTTTCCCTTTTCATAGGGTCTGGCATATATCGCGCGTACCGTTATCTGTTATTTTCATTTTCTGTAGCCAAAATTCAGATAGGTCATGTCCTGCTAAAATCTTATTTATCATTTTTATCTCATTTCCTTTTAAAATTAATTCCTTTGTGCCCAAACTCTAGTCTAAATTCTTTTTGGAATTCTAAGAATTTTTTCCCTTTTTCTCTTGATGTGTTTATGAGCCATTTTGTGTGTTTTTTTTTTTCATTTCGTTTTGAAATGTTTGGATAGCGTCTGTATATCTTATTTTATTCTGTATTGTGCTTGTTGAGAGAGTTCTGTTTTTCGCTTGGGTCGTCGGCTTTGTCATTTCCATCAATTCCCCACATGTGATGGGATCCAAAAAATATCTGTTTGTATTTTAGGTGCAATTTTTAGTATGTTGTACAAGATTTGTTCCATTTTATTTTCTATTAATGCGTTCTGAAGGATGTTACAGGATGTTAGACTGTCGTTATATAATGGGGGTTTCTATTTCATTTTCTTCTGGTATTTTTAAGGCTTTCTCTATACCAATTTGTTCAGTTGTAGTTATGGATGTAGTATTTTTTAAGTTGTAATTATAGAAGTGTTAGTGTTGTTTTGTTTTTAATGTAGATACCTATACCCGCTTTTTCTCCTACGATACTTCCATCAGTCAAATTAGTTGGAAGGGCGCGCACGATTGAAAATTTGATTTGTACGTATTTAACCAATGTTGCATATATTATGCCAAAAATGTGTTTTTTTTACTTTCAGTTTGGATGCTGAGTTGTTGAATTTTTCAAAGTTCCTTTTCATGATTTTTATGGGAAGTGTCGACCTTATCCGGAGTGTCCGTCTTTACATAACTTCCCCTGAATGTATCAATACTCAGAGAAAGTGAATATCAAACAATTGCTTCCAAAATAAAATAAAATAGCAATGGTACACGTACATTGTATCTAAACTTTTTTTTACATACCTGTCAAATTGAGGATTTGTTGATTGTCCCAAAACGAGTGCTGGTTTGTCAAACCAAGCTACATAATCAAGGTGTGTAATAAATCAACGAATCGTTTATGTTTTGCTAGAGCATGCTATTACACAATATAATTAATTGTTAGTTTTTTAACGCGATTTACCAGGTTAACTTCGAGGCATAATTATGGTTTTGTAGCCCTATCTCTATAAATAACTAAACACTAGCAATGTAAACCACAAATATTCTCGATCAAGTTTGTGATATTGATATGCACACTGCAGAAGTGATAAAGTTGGAAAATAATTATTATACTTTGAACCTTTTGGCCACATTAAACAATTGCTTTAATGAATGTTGGTGCACTTTCTCGAACGTTTGCTTGATCCGATGAGATAGTTTTCGCCAGGTTGAGATAGCTTAAACTTTAAATCTGTATGTAAGGCTGGCCAAACGAATCCAAAAATGATTCAATGTATCTTATGTATACATTTATAATTGAATTTGCGCATACACGCTGCCCTTGCATTTTTCGACTAAATTGCATTTAATTGCCAGTTACACATTGAATATATCACATTTGTATGTTTTACACCAGAGAAAGGAAGAAAATAACTTAAAACATAAAAAACAAGTAATGTGTCGAATTTGCACTCGGCTATTTGTAACACCAAATGATTTATTGCTTATAAATGTATTACTCTGAAGAAAGTAACACTGTTGTCACGAATAAAATGTATTTCTAGTGCACCAAATACACTGTATTTGTACGGTATCGTTTGGTTTTCTCCTATCCTGGCTCTAGTGAAAAACTAAAATCTTCGGAACCTTTGACTACGTCTGTGTTGGGAGTTTCATTATTGTACAAGTGAGCAACAAAATCGATAAGAGAGCAAAATAACATAGTAAAGAGAGTATGATGCATTCTGAGAGAACGGAGCGAGTGAAATTACTGTGGAAAGCAAATTAGATGTCAACTCATACCGGTAAAAAAAAGTTATTACAGGGGTTTAGAGGATATTATTGAGATGTTCCGCGAGTTGTATTTTGGTTCAGACATATAATAGACTCTTTCAGCGAGCTATAGAATTGTTCGGAAGTTGGGCCATGTTCCAGTGACCAGTGACATGTTCATCTATACTGTAGAGCTATCATTTGTGTACGCCCTGTGCCACAGCGTTTAATTGTTCAACCTTACATGTCCTAAAAGTAGCAAATTAGCATGCTTTTACACAATACAATTTATTGTTAGTTTTTTAACGCGATTTACCAGGTTAACTTCGAGACATAATTATGGTTTTATAGCCCTATCTCTATAAATAACTAACCACTAGCAATGTCCACCACAAATGAAGCGGGTTCAAACAGGCTGACTGTATAAACCACAAATATTCTCGAAAAAGTGCCGTTCAAATTTAGACATAAAAACATGCTATGAGACCACCTAGTCTGTCTATCTATCTATCTATCTACCACCTAGGCACCTTGGAATAAATGAAAACACCATCTTGTTTTGCCATTTTTGGATCACGTGGTCGAATCTAATTCTAGCTTTGAGGCTAGAATAATCTAGGCTGAAAATCGCAGGCTAGTTTTGTGTGTGGTTTTGTATGGAGTGTTGACATGATTTCAGCTTCCAACCGCCAAACTACATATAAAAACTGACTAGAATCGCGAAGGGCCCCATTATTTTTTTGCAACATTGTCAAAATCATAAATGTATTTTTATTCATATATTTTCACAGTGTCAAACTCATGTTTCATATCACGGACGTTTTGATTCGAATCCCGGACATCCTCAAATTTAATTAATTATCTTACAATCCACACACACATACTCGACTCGATAGTCGACACGTATCTTGACATATTTGACAAAAAAATCATTTGCATTAAATTTTTTTTTCTGATGGCTAGAGAAAAAAAATCCAAAAGGAAATACAGAAATTTACATCCCTCGATAGGTAATTATTTATATTAATATATCCATATTATTATTTATATTGCGAACGTTTTGATTCAAATCCCGGACATTCTAAAAATTTAATTGATTATCTAAAAATCCACACACACACATTCGACTCGATAGTCGACACGTTTTTTGTCATATTTGGCAAAGAAAATCGTTTGCATTAATTTTTATTCTGATGGCTAGAGAAAAAATCCAAAAAGACATACAGAAATTTACATCCCTTGATAGGTAATTATTTATATTATTATATCCATATTATTATTCATATTACGGACGTTTTGATTCAAATCCCGGACATTCTAAAAATTTAATTAATTATCTAAAAATCCACATACACACACTCAACTCGATAGTCGACACGTATCTTGTCATATTTGACAAAAAAAATCGTTTGAAATTTTTTTTTTCTGATGGCTAGAGAAAAAAATCCAAAAGGACATACAGAAATTTATATCCCTTGATAGGTAACTATTTACATTTACTTGCAAAACATACTTCAGCCGTTGGGGGATGTTGAGCCGGTTCGCTGACTAGCGTTTTGAATCAAGATTCAGCCTCTTAATCCCCAAAATTATCGCTTTGAGTTGTGGCATCATTGTCTGCCACAGGGGCCAAGTCGTTTTCGAATGTAAACATTTTTTTTTTCACACACGTGCAAAATGTTATCCACATTACTCTGATATTTCATTTCCATCATAATTTCTTCAGCACGATTTTCAATTCTTCATCTGTCAACGGGTTATGCGATCCGGCTACAAACGCTGGTGAAACGATGGCAGCAGCCCGTTGAAGTGTTTAAAATCATGCTGAATAAATTAAAAATTACAATGATGGAAATGAAATACCAGATCGATATGGAATAAATTTTGCACGTGGTGAATAACAATGTTTACATTCGAGAGTGACTTGGAAAACCCTGTAATGTTTCCAAGATACTTTTTCACTGTTTGACAGATTGCATCGATCCGTCGGCCAAGTAAACGAAGCGATGTAGCCAAATTTTGCTTGGTGCATGCTCCTTTGGTCTTCCTTCCTTCCTTTGGTCATCGGCCATTCGGGACCGGACTTTTCTTCGATGCTCTGATTGTACCACTGTATTTTAATTTTCATACACAAATTTTAATCAATACAACTAAAGTGTGTGTTTCAAGCCAAATAGCAAACGTCCGACAGCTGTTGTAGTCCATAGGAGAGAGCACCAAACTCTCTCTCTCTCTTCCCTGCTCTCAAATAACTATCTTCGCCGCCCGAACGATACTCACCACTTCGTCCCCAGGGGTCGGCAAGCTAACTTGTACGTCCATAAACTACTGCACAATGGTTTATACGAGCGGTAAATGCTATACGGCAGCGGTCGCCCGGGGACCAAATGCGGCCCGCCGCAGCATCAAATTCGGCCTGCGAAAAATTTGCTTCAATTTGAAATTCCTATCATCGTTTACAAATTCGTATACTTGTTGGTATAGGGCAATTATGACTCCTCTATTTTACTCCTGTAAAAATAATTATTGGGTAAAATTTTGAAATTCTATATGTTTTCTCATGTAATGTTCGGATCAGGTTGCAATTGTTAGAGCAGCGGTGCAGAAGGATTAAACATCACTCGCGGGGTCAATTCGTCAAAAAAAACAAGCAGAGTTTCGGATGATCACTGGGAGCCATCGGGGCTCCAGGTAACGGTGGACACAATGCATTAATTTAACACATTGTGTTGTTTGTGCGAATTCCGATAAGACTTAAACGGCTCCACTGAACCATGTCACTGTGCGTACTGAGCAGTGCTCGGTCTTATCTTACATCTTTATTTATACGAGTTACGAGTATAGCTAGATTTGGTTTTACTTTCGCTTTCTGTTTTATGTCAGTTATGCTGAGGGTTAGGTTTTTGAGTTTACATATGGTTGCAATTGTTCTGTAAGGTCAGTTCTGGGTTCTTGTGCTTACGCGGTGTTTTGTTTCCTACGCTTACGGTCAACGGTTCTGTTTGTACACACGAGGATACGGTGTCTCCTATTTCATTATAAGTGACTTCATGGTTGCTATTATGCAATGCTATGGTTTTACGCTCAAAGTGCGTTCTTACGGGTTTTGTGCTGAGTAATGTTTTTTCGTCCTTGAAAGTTAGTGTGTGGCTTGCATGTTTTGTAAGTGTTTTGGGATAAGAGTTTTTCTGCTGATTTACATTTTCTGACTTAAGGGTTGTTATTGTGTGTTGTATGTTGACAATTTCTGTTATTTGAGTGTAATGAGAATTATATGAACTAAGTATAGCATATGCATGCTACTCCTCCCCCCTTTAATAGAATAACGTAATGAATTACAATGATTGAAGTTATTCTCCTGTGTACTTAATTAGTCTATTTTTGTGTACTGTAGAGGTTTTCTTTATTGTATTGTTCTGTATTACGCAATTAGGCCCTTGGTCACTTACTACTGTGAAAGGTCCAATGTAGACTGATCTAATTTTTTTCTGTTTTCATTTTCCAAATAAACCTGATCTCCTATCTTTATAATGAGTGGTACTGTATCTTTATTTAGATTTGCTGTCTTTTATTCTTTGCTTTTATCAAATTTTCTCTAGCTATTTCGTTAGATTTTTGGAGTTTATATTTCATTTCAAAATAATATTGGTCATATTATAAACTGGTTCTATTTTTGTTTTGAATATTTCTTGTGGTAAATTTGCTTTTCTACCAAATACCAGTTCGTATGATGTGTAGTTTGTGTCTGCATGTTCTGTTGTATTGTAAACAAATTCGTAAAATTTTGTCCAATCGTCCCAGTCATCATGATGTTCGTTTGTATAACTTCTGAGGTATTCGTTAGACATCTATGATTTCTTTCTAATAATCCTATTGTCTGTGGGTGGTAAGCTGTGCTAAAGGTCTGTTTGATTTTTAAGATTTCTGAGATTTTGTGTCATATTTCATTGTTATATTCAAATCCTTGATCTGATTTTAATTCGATAAATGTTCCAAATGTAAGAATAAGTTTTCTACCAATGCTCTTGCTATAGTATTTGCTTCTTTGTTATGGATAGGTATTACTACGATGTATTTTGTTAAGTCACATTGTATGGTTATTGCATACCTGTGTTTTTGTTAGTTTTTGTTAGTGGTCCTACTGTGTCGATTGATATTATGTTAAAAGGTTTTGTCGGTGTTGTAGTTACAACTGTGTCTTCCTTAGTATGTCTAATCGTCTTATTAACTATGCATGCCTTACAATTTCGTACGTATTTCTTGATATCATCTTTCATATTTTTCCATTTGTATTTTTCCCTTATTTTCTGGTACAGTCTGTACTGGCCTATATGTCCTCCCGAAGGGGTCATATGATAATCTGAAATTATTCTCAGCCTATCTTTCTCTGTTGTTATCCATCTAGTTGGAGTAAACAGGATTATTTCAAACTTGGTAATGGCTCTGTTGGCGATTTCCTTAATAGTTTGTTGGGAATATTCTTTGAATAAATGGTCTTCTTCTGACCACGCTAGCTTATTTCTTCCATATTGCTTCGCGATTTTGCACATTTCTAGAAGAGCAAACTCTAATGCTTGACTTCCATTTACATCTTTTCTCAAAAGAAATTTTCCTAGTGCTTTACCATATGAATGGTTGTATATAATGAATTCAACGTTGTTCTTATTTCTTTGCGTACCTATTTTCAATACCTTTCTCACTTCTGAAAGTCTTTCTGTGTTCCACATCTCGGGGTGATCAGTCCCTGTTGTTGCGATTGGTTTACCTTTGTTTATATCAGTTTGTGCGTTATTTTTCTTAACCATGGCTCTCGTATTAACCATTAAAATAGTTTTGGATTTTAGTATTGATGCCTTCAGGACATCCGAGTTAAGGATTATTCTTGATAGTGCGTCTGCCGCAACATTAGCTTTACCTGCTAAATATTCTATTTCAAAGTCAAATTCTTCTAAATCTAGTCTCATTCTACTCAGTTTAGAAGTAGGATTTTTCATACCAAATAGGTATGCTAATGGTCTATGATCTGTTCTAACTATAAATTTTTGACCATATACATAAGGTTTAAAATAATTGATTGCCCAATGTATAGCAGTAAGCTCTTTCTCGATAATTGGCTTATTCTTCTCTCCTGGTGTAAAACTTTTACTTGCAAACGCGACTGGTAAATCGTTCCATCTGTTATTTGTGATAACACTGCACCACATGCCATATCCGATGCGTCTGTCGTAATTATAATTGCTTTTTAAAATCTGGATATTGTAAAATTGTGGGTGAGAGTAAGCTTTGTTTCAAGGTATCGAAAGCTGCTTGACATTCTGATGTCCATGCAAACTTAACGTTTCTTAATCAAATTATTAATAGGTTTAGCTATCTTTGCAAAATTTTGTACAAATTTACGATAATAGTTACAAAATGCGACAAAACGTCTTGCTTCATCAGCATTGGTAGCATTTGTATGGAGTTTGACAGTTGGAGGCTGAAATCATGTAAACACTCCATACAAAACCACACAAAAAAACTAGCCTGCAATTTTCAGTCTAGATCCCGCTGCGCAAAGCGACGGAAGGCGTTATGGCGTTCTGAGAATTTTATCATGCCTTCCTTTTCTCTCCAACGGCAAATTTGTCAAGCAGCTCGTCGAGCTGCCCGTTCCTGGCTCCGCCTCATTCCCCTCGCCTGAGCGCGCTGCCGAAGGTTTAGATGTGTTGGTGCATCAGACGGCCAATCGCTGTCAGCCGTCGTCCGTGCTTTTTCCCTCCATAGCGCCATCTCTTTCTCGCGTGCGGTCAATGCTCGCGAGCTGTTGTGGCGCCTAAAAATGCCGTTAACAAACATTGCGGCGATGAAGTTGCATTTTCACAAATCAAACCCAAAAATCGCAATGAGTTCAAACACTGCAATATAAAATGACTAAGGAATCGCTAGTTTACGCAGGAGGGTTTGGTGTGCAACGCGCAGAATCCTAATCCGCATTAACACGTTCAGTCCGGCGCTGATTTTCATGAGGTTACCGTTCCGCCGGCATCTAGAACGCAAGCTGATTGTGTAACCGGTATACTGGAAAGTTCACTGGCAGTCCCTGGGGCCTGCCATCGTGCTGAACGTGTTTAGCAGTAAGCATAGCACTAAGATTTTGCTTTCGCCTGTTGCAAAAACTGTTACCCGATTACATAGATATGCTAAGCATCCTGCGCATGGTTGTGAGTGTGCGTGTGTATGCAAAACTGTCGCCGAATGTATGCTCTTCCGGAATGTTATGATCCATAGGTCAAAGAAAGAAAGGTGTACATGAAAGGAGGAAAGACGAATTGAGGCCCCTGTAAATGGTAACTGATGACCGGGAGGAGGGGGTACTGGCACACAGCTGTTGGGAGATAAATTGAACATTATACTTAAATTGCAGGCGGATGAAGGGGGGATGGATGGATTGAACATTATACTTCTCTAGCCACGGGGCACCAACGACCATCTTTCCGGGGGCCCTTGTCGCTAATACTCTGTCCACTTGTAGACATACGACTACTACAGACTAGAAATCTTCGGCGACCGCCTAGTCCGCCTACCGTTAGATCCACCGCTGGTTCATGACGGTGTTTTTTTCTATCGTGGAGGTGCATCCTTCCCCCTGCCTGCAGCGTATGCATCGAGCAGGAGACAGTGTGGCAGTATGCAAGTTGCCCGCTGGATAGGAGCGGTCCCGCGGCACCGCCATCATTCCGCACATTTTAACAGCATGCCCGTCATGGGTTCTAACCGCGTATGAACCGTCCGCCGTAGCAAAGGCTTACTATCCGGCTACGTGATATTGAAGTCCTGAAATGGCCGGCATGATCGCATAGGCTATTACCCCAACAATAATAATAATAATAATAAGAAGAACTTAGCATAACAGTCCACACCCGGAGAAGAGATTGGCTTGTCTTTATTGCTGCCGGACTACCACTGTGACGCGACAAATGCACGAAATGCCCTCGACCAAAGGACATGAACCTACCGAACCGAACTCATTCCAAGGCAGAGCCAGTCGAACGGCGTTATGATACCGGCTTGCCCAGCCAACAAGCCACCAGATTCTGGACGGACAGGTGCAGCACCATACGCGCACCGTAATAAACAAATCCAGAATCCTCTTTTGTATGAATTCAATTCAAATTTTGTTTCCACTTGGATCTGCTAGCTGATTTGGAAAGAAATGTGCTACATATCACATGCACGTTTGCTTCGATCGTGTGTCTTTTTAATACCCCCAACAGCAGAGCCGATCGCAAAGATGGTGGTGTCAATCCAATGGTTGTGTTGTCTCTCAGGTAGCGAGATCAAAAATGCATGGACTCTGTTGCCGCAGTGGATGAAAATTTACGCATCAGAATGAAGCAGTTGTGGGGTTTCCGCACGTACGCACACACACACACACGCATGCACGCATACATGCACGAACGCGCGCACGCGAGCGCGCACCCACGAATGCGCGCACGCGAGCACGCACCCACGAAAGCGTGCAGGCGAGCGCGCACCCACCACCAATCCCCCCCCCTCCCGCACGAGCGAGTACGGCTACCTTTTTGGAAGAAAGGCTGGTTCAGCTTTCTTGTAGCGCATCCTCATCCTGCGCCGGTGGGGTGGGGGATCACGACATGATAGAGTGAACGGTCACTTTCCCCGCGCTGTGTGTGTGCGTGCCAGGGACTGCCAGTGAACGTTCCAGTATACCGGTTCCACAATCAGCTTACGTTCTAGATGCCGGCGGAACGGTAACCTCATGAAAATCAGCGCCGGACTGAAGGTGTTAATGCGGATTAGGATGACTGCTTGACAAATTTGCCGTTGGAGGGAAAAAGATGGCATGATAAAATTCTCCGAACGGCATGATTTCTTCCGTCGCTTTGCGCAACGGGCGCCCGCTGCGCAAAGCGACGGAAGGCGTTATGGCGTTCTGGCGTTATGGCGTTGCGGATGAAAATGTACGCATCAGAATCAAATAGTTTTGGGGTTTCCAAACGCACGCACACACCCAAACACACAAACACGCGCTTTCAAACTCACAAACATACACACACACACACACACGCGCTTTCAAACTCACAAACATACACACACACACACACACACACACACACACACACACACACACACCACACACACCACACACACACACACACACCCACACACACACACACACACACACACAAACACACACACACACATACACACATGCACACACACACACACACATGCACACACACACATGACGTATGCGCGCACACACATATGCACGTACGCGCGCACCCGAGCACGCACCCACGAAAGCGCGCACGCGATAACGCACCTACGAACGCGCGCACGCAAGAACGCACCTACGAACCCACGCACACGCACGAGCGAGTACGGCTACCTTATCGGAAGAAAGGCTGGTTCAGCTATCATGTAGCGCATCCTCATCCCTAGCGCCGGCGGGGTGGGGGATCGCGGCATGATAGAGTGAACGGTCACTTTCCCCGCGCTGTGTGCGTGTGTGTGTGTGTGTCGAGACCCAAAAACTGGAGACAGATTTCGGCAAATAAAAAAAAAAATTATAACCACTAAACACTGTGCTACATGATGTATAGAAGGTCGTTGAAGCATCAAACATGTTCAAATTAAAAATATTAGATTAGTGTTAGACGTTCTCCTACACTTGTTTGAAATAGGCTTCTTCACCCTCAATTGGCAGGGGCATCGAATGGTCTCATCAGCAGCGGCACGAAATAAAATAACCGCGCTGGACTTCAGCGATTCCTGCGTTGGGTCGAGCAAGTTTAGCGCCATCTGTTGGCGAAATGGACGAACTATTTATGGCGACGGAGCAAAAAAAACGGTAAAAAAAAATTTAAAAATATTGGCGCCCATTTTCTCGTCCGCTTCTTCTCCCTCCCTCACCCTGCCTTGCCTTACTTGCGCTTCTACCCGTGCCTTCCGCCGCCAGCTGATTGGGTGTTTGTAGTGTATGTGTTGATTCATATATGTGCATTGCGGTTGTGTATTGTTATTGGTGGGTGTTAGCATTTATTAATTTGTGTGTGACCTTGAGACGCTGTGGAGAAGCTGGATTGGGATTTCAAAGTGTTATCGGTGTATTGATGGTTTATTTTATTTCGTGCCGCTGCTGATGAGACCATTCGATGCCCGTGGCAATCGAGGGTGACGAAGCCTATTGAAAACAAGCGTAGGAGAACGTCTAACACTAATCTAATATATTTTTAATTTGAACATGTTTGATGCTTCAACGACCTTCTAATCATCATGTAGCACAATATATAGTGGCAAAAAAATATTTTTTTTAAATGTGCCGAAATTTGTCACGAGTTTTCGGGTCTTAACACACACACGCATACAGCGCGGGGAAAGTGACCGTTCACTCTATCATGTCGCGATCCCCCACCCCGCCCGGCGCTTTGAATGAGGATGCGCTACAAGATAGCTGAACCAGCCGTTCTACCGATAAGGTAGCCGTACTCGCTCGTGCGGGAGGGGGGGGGGGGGTTTGGTGGAGGGTGCGTATCGCGTGCGCGACTTCGGGGGCGCGTGCTCGTGCGCGTGCTTTCGTGGGTGCGTGCTGGCGTGCGCGCGTACGTGCATGTGTGCGTGCGTGCGTGCGTGTGTGTGTGCGTGAGTGCGTGCGTGCTGATGTCCAAGCGTTCATGCATGTGTGCGTGTGTGTGTGTGTGTGTGAGTTTGCGCGCGCATGTTTGTGTGTTTGTGTGTGTGAGTGCGTTTGGAAACCCCAAAACTATTTGATTCTGATGCGTACATTTTCATCCGCTGCGACTACAAAGTCCATGCATTTTCGATCTCGCTACCTGAGAGACAACACAACCATTGGCATTGGCATCTTTGCGATCGGCTCTGCTGTTGGGGGCAGTGGCGGGTCAAGCCTCTCCGAGGCCCTAGGCGTTTTGGTAGACGGGGCCCCTTCACCAAATCCATTGCGGGGAGGGGGGGGATGGTGTACGAATCATACACTACAAATTTATAAGTTTGCTACAGTTACAGTTTTTACTGAAAGCTATTGAGTAATACATGGTACTGAATATCAGTAAAACAAATTACTGAAAATGCAGCTATTTATTCTGCCAAAACGACATGTCTGAGCTTCAAAGGAAATATACTGCGATGCTCACTTGCTCGTGATGAACAAAAATTTGATTTGGTAACCGCTTACAGACACCCCGATAAATTTTAGGTGCGTATTCGGCTTGCGGGATTAACGTTTTGGTTGAGAAAAATCTTCACACCACTTTGCTGTCCTTGCTGAAATTTCATGATTACCGTGAGTGCATACCAAATCAACAAACTTGTTTCGACAAAATACAGTTCACATCTGTATAAAACTTTATGAAACAGAGATGAACATGAGCAGAATGGACTGCCACCCTGCGCATCAATAAAAACCTCAATATCAATACTTTTTTTCGCCAATTTTTAATTGATATCAATGACTAAACAATCAGTAATATCAGAAAGGCTTTGTGGTATGTTAAAATTTTGGGTACTGTGGATACTGTTTCGAAGCGGACTTTCGACACTTGATCGTCTAGACGATCATAAAAACCTGTAGGACGTTGGAGTTTAGAGGGCTTACCTTGGGTAGGAGGACATAAGTAAACTCCTTAAATGAGAAGTCGATAGATGATGGATGGGCTTAGTCCTATCCTGACAATCCGAACAAATCTGACCTGCCATGATCGTTGTTGTTGGTTTTATCTATACTCAAAAGAAGTTAAAGGTCGGAAAGTTATCGTTTTCGCTAAGCTAGTTACGTTTGTCTTTTATGGACAAGAACGATGGTTCTAAACGATATTTTCTTTCCTACTTTACAGTTTCCAGCTCGTGTTTCATAATACGGACGATTTGATTTAAAATCGTCATCGTGAGCATAACATGAAGTTACAATGAATACTGAAGTACCGTCTTTCTTCGAATTACGGCCACTTCATTTTCAATCGGTCAGAGCGATAACTTCTTGCACGCGGGAAAAACAATATTTTCATTCGAAAGTAACTGGAAATACCTTGTATTGCAGTATGTTTGTCTCAAGTAATCCACGGACCACAGGTTGGAGACCACTGCTTTAGATCAGCGGCTTTCTAAATGATCGAGCGGTGAGGGCCAGGAGAATCCATTTGTTTTACACATACATTATTATATTATTACAGTTAATACACAAAATGATGTAATGCGATGATCGTACAACTGTACTTCGAGTACCGTCGCGGTAGGTCAGTTTTTACTGACATGAGCCGAGGTGGATTAAAACATCGATCGAACGGACTTTTCAACACTTGATCGTCCAGGCGATCATAGAAACCTTTAGGAGGTTTTCCTTACTGGAAACGTTGGAGTTTAGAAGCCTTACCTTGGGAAGGGGGACATAACTAAACTCTTGAAATAAGTTTGAAGGCGAAGATTTTGGACAGCGTAATGTCCTATCTTGACAGTCCGAACGAATCTGACTTGCCACGGTTGGAATTGGTTTTATTTATACTCAAATGAAGTTAAGGGTTTCGCACATTTGGTTCCGGGTTTTATGTTGGAAAGTTAATGTTTTCACTCAGCTAGTTACGTTTGTCTTTTGTTGACAAGAACGATGGTTCTTGTCACTAAGTTCCTGTTTTGGGTTTAATGCATATGCTGTTCCTGCTTTGGTTTACATACTGTTCCTGCTTATGTTGTGTGTTTCGGTTGTTTTTGATAAGTGTGTCACATCTGTTATTTGTTTGAATGGACGGCCTGAACTCTTCCGGTTGCGTTGCTATGGTATGATCTGATTTGCTGAATGTGTTATAATGAATGTGTTACAATGGTGTGGTTTGGCTTTCCAAAGTGTGTTACAATGTGTCTATAGCTGATAGTGTGTATTATAATCAGTTTTGTATAGCAGATATGCTACACCTCCACCCTTTTTGAATAATGTACGATTGAGTTTATACGAAAGAGTGCATTATTCACTAAAAATGTTTTAATCTGTTTTTATGTACTGTTGTGGTTTTTCCTGTTTGATTGTGTTTTATAACGCAGTTTGTATCTGTAATTTCTACGACTGTAAATGGTCCTATATAAGCTGGATCTAATTTCCTTCTATTTTCGTTTGTTAAATAGACTTAATCTCCTATTCGTATGTTTAATTTGTTTACATTTTCATTCAATTTTGCTTGACGTTGTAATTTTGCTTGAATAAGTTTTTGTTTTGCAATTTCATGTGATTTTTGTAATTTAAACTTCATTTCATTGTAGTATTGTTCTATATTGTATGATGGTTCTACTTTTGTTTTATATAATTCTTGTGGTAAATTAGCTTGTCTGCCAAAAATTAATTCGAAAGGTGTGAAATTAGTTGTGCTATGTACTGATGTGTTATACACGAATTCATAAAATTTAGTCCATTGATCCCAGTCATCATGATGCTCATTGGTGTAACTTCGTAAATATTCATTTAAACTTCTATGGTTTCGCTCTAAGGATCCTATTGTTTGTGAATGATATGCTGCTGCAAATGTTTGTTTGATTTCTAATATTTTTGATATTTGTGCCAAAATTTCATTGTTATATTCAAGTCCTTGATCTGATCTCATTTCTAAAAAGTTTCCAAATGTAAGAATAAAATTTTCTACTAATGCTTTTGCTATAGTATTTGCTTCTTTGTTTTGAATCGGGATGATTACGATATATTTCGATAATTCGCATTGGATCGTAATTGCGTATCGATTATTATTTGCTGTTTTTGGTAAAGGGCCTACGGTATCAATCGTTATGATGTTAAATGGTTTAGAGGGTGTTGTCGTCACAACAGTTTCCTCTTTAGTATGTTTTAGGATCTTATTAGTTGCGCATGCTTTACAACTTTTTACATACTTGATGATATCCGCTTTCATATTTTTCCATTTGAATTTATCCTTTATCTTACTATACAGCTTGAATTGTCCTATATGACCTCCTGATGGTGTTGTGTGGAAATTGGACATTATTTTGATCTGTTCTTCTGTATCTTCTACCAGTCTAGGTGGTGTAAATACCACGATGTGAACGTCTGTTATCATTTTGTTAATTATTTCTTTTATGGTCGACATTGAGTAAAATTCGAATAATCTGTCATTCGATGCAATTGCTAAATTCTTGTGATACTTTCTAGCGATTAGGCATGATTCATGCAGTACAAACTCTAGTGTTTGACTTTGCTTCGCAGAAGTTATGGGTATTTTAAATTTTCCCAGCGCTTTGTAATAATTGTGATTGCATATCACGAGCTCAATAAATTCATCTTTTTCATTAATAATTGATTTCATTTTCATCATTTTAGTAGTATCAGATGGCCTGTCTGTTTCATACATGTTTGTTGAATTATATTCTTCCATTATTTCTTCCTTTTTCTTTTTGTTTTCTTTGTTTTCTACAACGTTGTTTTTCTTTATCATAGCTCTAGTATTTACCATTAAAATAGGATTTGATATATCTGATTTATTTTTAGGAATTGATGCTTTAAGCTCATCAGAATCAGTTATAATTCTGGATAAAGCATCTGCTACTACGTTAGTTTTACCTGCTAAAAATTCTATTTTAAAATCAAATTCTTCTAAATCTAGTCTCATTCGTGTTAGTTTAGATGTTGGGTTTTTCATACCAAAAAGATATACTAATGGTCTATGATCTGTTTTCACGGTGAATTTTCTGCCGTATAGATATGGTTTGAAATAATTGATTGCCCAGTGAATTGCTGTAAGTTCCTTTTCTATGATAGGCTTATTCTTTTCTCCTTGCGTGAAGCTTTTGCTTGCATACGCAATTGGGTGATCTTTTGAGAAAGAACTGCTCCACATGCTACATCTGAAGCATCAGTTGTTAGTATGAATTCTTTAGTAAAATCCGGATACTTCAAGACTGCTGGAGACAAAAGGCTTTCTTTTAAACTATTAAATGCTTTTTGGCATTCATCTGTCCAAATAAACTTGACATTTTTCTTAATTAGGTTATTTAAAGGTTAAGCAATTTTTGCAAAATTCTGTACAAATTTACGATAATAATTACAAAATGCAACAAATCTTCGTACTTCATCTGCATTTTTAGGTATAGGGAAGTTTCTAATTGTTTCAAACTTAGAATCGTCTGGGTATATACCCTTATCTGTTATCTTATGACCTAAATAAGTAACTTCTGTTTTGAAAAATGAACATTTTCTGGATTTAATTTTAAATTGTAAGACCTTAACCTATCAAAAACTTTAACTATGTTACTGATGTGCTGCCGTGCACTGCAGCCAGTAACGATTATATCGTCTATATATACAAATGCTAGCTCAGGAGTTAATCCTGCCATAGCGATAGCCATCATGCGTTGAAAGCTGTTGGGGCTAATGTTTAAACCGAACGGCATACGTTTAAATTGGTAATGCCCTGATCCGGTTGAAAAAGCTGTAAATTTTCTTGAATTATTTTCTAAAGGTATTTGATGGAATCCTGACATGAGATCAAGGGTGCTAAAATATTTTGCTCTCCCTAGCTGATCTAATATTGTATCTATTCTTGGTAATGGAAATTTATCTGGTATAACCTTTTTGTTTAGCTGTCTGAAATCTACTACAAGTCTCCATTTTTTATTATCATCCGTTGATTTCTTTGGAACCAATAATATAGGTGAGTTATATGGGGAGACTGAGTGTTCAATTATGTCATTCTTAAGCATTTTGTCTACCTGATTTTGTATTTCATCAGCCTGTGAGTATATTTGTTTATAATTCGGTATATACGTAGGAATATTATCCTTTAATTCAATTTTCTTTACCCTCAGAAAATTGAATTAAAGGATTAAAGTTATTTGTAGTAATTGGATCATCCTCTACGCAAAATATATCGTTATATTCAGTTACGATTGTCTTCAAATTATAAATTTCCGTAGTGGGGATTTTATCTACTTTAATTTTTTGTAATAGATTTTGCAATCTATTATTATTATTTCTCCTACTTTGTTATTCACTTGTTTCACTTCATAATTTGCTAATGGTTCTGTAATGGGTTTAAATTCTGCGTTTGTTATGTAAATATTTCTCTGCCTTGTATTGATGAATTTAATTAACTGATTATCCTTTGAAATAATAGTGCTACCACAGAATACTCCTGGTTGAATTTATCTGGAACTAATACAAAATCGTGTTCCAATTCTAGATTGTTGAAATATATAGTGCATGTTGTACGTCCTTTTGAATAAATTGGTGTGTTAGATATCCCTGTTAATGATATTGAGTCTGAACGTATTGGGCGATGATTTTTCTTTAACTTGCTTGCTTTAAATAAAGAAATTGATGCTCCTGTATCAACTAGTAATATTGATGTTTCATTATTTGCAATGCTCAATCTAATCTTTATATAATCAACTCCATTTAGTTCTAATGAGTAAATTGATCTAGAGTTTGAGTTGACTCCTGTTGGTCTAAAAAAAATATTGTCCTCCACTTCCTGTACCTGAGCTGTAGTATGGTATATGCTTCGTTGTTGTTGCCCTGTTTCTCCATTTGTTATTGCCCTTAGGTTTTTGTTTGGTCTGTTCTGATTACCATTGAAGTTGGAGTTGTATCTTTCATTATTGTATCCCTGAATAAATCTGTTGTTATAGCGAATATTATTTCGCTGATTGTTGTTGTAGTTGCTATTGTTATTATTTCGATTATTGAAGCTATTATTATTTCTGTTATTATAGTAGTTTCTGTAAGGTTGGTTTGGATTTGAACCATAGTTGTTTTGATTGTTCCTATTCTGATATCCTCGATTATTATTTCTATTGTTAATTGAACCTTGATAAGCCAATATGTGTGCTTTATCCTGCCTAGATTCACATTCGTTCACTATTTTAGTCGCTTCGTTTATTGTAGCGAATTTTCCTATAATAAGAGCTGTTTTTTGCTTCTCTACTTGATACCTTTTCGATTAATGAGTCTATACCCTCTCTTACTGCCAATTCACTAGCCACAACTGTTGGTATTTTCTTTTGTAAATAAAGTACCTTCAATTTCTCTGTGAGCTCTTCTATTTCGTTACATAATGACTTGGTATCCTTTGTTTTTAATGCCTTCATGTTAGCAATGATCTTGCTTGGCTCTATTTTCTCCTCACATCGCGATTTGATATCTTCCGCCACTTCTTCTACCGTGGTTAAATTTGGTTTTATTCCTGTTTCGGCCTTTCCTGATAATCTTGTGTATATGAATTCGACTAATGTTTCCTCCTGATCTGCCGGGAACATTTTTTTTGCAAAATGTATTGCTCTAAGAAAGGATTTAACTTGATCCGCTGAACCATTAAATAATGGCACTATTGCCGAAGCATCCTTAAGATTGAACGGGGCCATTTTGATTTTTTATGCAGCTTTAGTAACACAAATATGATCTGAGATAAGAGTTTAAATGATAATCTACTAGTTGTTAACAGTGTTAAATTGATATTTTTATCCTCTGAGCTATTTGTAGAAATATCAGATGACTTGTTACGTGAATCGTCGTTGGTTTTTGATGTGCTCATAGCAATGATATTTTGTATTAATGCATTAGAAATTTTGCTAAATTCTAATAGTTTGTTAAAAGTATATTTGTATCTATTTTTTTTTCGATGTCATTTTGAATTTCTTTAAATGTTTCTTCAGCTTTAATTCTTAGTTGTGTTCTTGTACAAGTTCTTTGATTAGGATCCTGTATTTTTTTAAATATATATTTTAAAATTTCGATTTTATCGCTTATAGTAATCATTCCTTTTTCATATTGTTTTCAATTACTTCCTATTTCCTATTTCCTAGCTTTAAAAACCCATTTGACCATATTTTAAAGTTACAGTACCTTAATGGAATATGCGACGTGCATTTTGTTGCTGCTGGTTCTACGCTGTATTTATACCGGTGCTTGCAGTTTAATCGGTGCTTGGTGTGAATTTCCACGATGTCATCAGTTGTCGCTCGATGTCTTGTCGGGGTTGGACACTTGTTCATTCTCGT
Organism: Anopheles merus; assembly: GCF_017562075.2. Taxonomy (NCBI): domain Eukaryota; kingdom Metazoa; phylum Arthropoda; class Insecta; order Diptera; family Culicidae; genus Anopheles; species Anopheles merus. Next base: position 8,606 of record NW_024428416.1, on the reverse strand, counting down.
CTGCCGATCCAGATTGGGCAGTGGGCTCGGTTTTTCTTTTCGTCTTCCACGGTGGGAACGGTTGTTCCTTTCAATCACACTGACCACAGCTTGTTTTGCACTGCACTTTATCATTCCATATCACTTGCTTCAATAATCGTATAGATTGCTATACTGTACTGTGCTGAACTTGGGTTGTTGTTAAAAGTTAGCTTTTTGCTATAGTTTCCCATTTCAAGGTTACTCTACTAGGTAAACCGATCGCATAAGCGTTAATACGTTTTTACGCATTTAGGTAGGTTCTCACAACACTGTGTACGGTTAATGTTTGTTCATCAATTAAACATTCATTTCGCACTTACACTGCACTAAATGTTTTTATTTTTCATTCTGCACTGTACGAAACTTGCTTGTAGCTGTTCTTTCATCGTTATTGCTTTTGTTTACATATGGGTTACTTGCGCCAGCTGCGTTGATGAATGTTCTGTAAAAAAAATGCACATTTGACACTTTTTTATTCCACTTTCCGCCGAATGCCGGTTATGGTCACAATACTTTTGGTTCGTCACACTACACTTAAGCTTTACTTTACCGTTGTACGTATCACATTTTACTTGAAATAATTTGCTTACACTTCTGCCTGTCGATTGCAGATTAAGGTCACGGTCGCCATGTAATGCGATGATCGTACAACTGTACTTCGAGTACCGTCGCGGTAGGTCAGTTTTTACTGACATGAGCCGAGGTGGATTAAAACATCGATCGAACGGACTTTTCAACACTTGATCGTCCAGGCGATCATAGAAACCTTTAGGAGGTTTTCCTTACTGGAAACGTTGGAGTTTAGAAGCCTTACCTTGGGAAGGGGGACATAACTAAACTCTTGAAATAAGTTTGAAGGCGAAGATTTTGGACAGCGTAATGTCCTATCTTGACAGTCCGAACGAATCTGACTTGCCACGGTTGGAATTGGTTTTTATTTATACTCAAATGAAGTTAAGGGTTTCGCACATTTGGTTCCGGGTTTTATGTTGGAAAGTTAATGTTTTCACTCAGCTAGTTACGTTTGTCTTTTGTTGACAAGAACGATGGTTCTTGTCACTAAGTTCCTGTTTTGGGTTTAATGCATATGCTGTTCCTGCTTTGGTTTACATACTGTTCCTGCTTATGTTGTGTGTTTCGGTTGTTTTTGATAAGTGTGTCACATCTGTTATTTGTTTGAATGGACGGCCTGAACTCTTCCGGTTGCGTTGCTATGGTATGATCTGATTTGCTGAATGTGTTATAATGAATGTGTTACAATGGTGTGGTTTGGCTTTCCAAAGTGTGTTACAATGTGTCTATAGCTGATAGTGTGTATTATAATCAGTTTTGTATAGCAGATATGCTACAATGATATGATATTTATGTTATTAAACAATGTGATTGGTTATTGGTTTTCTTACATTATTATATCATCCAAGCAAGTTTCAAATTCATTTTATTAAATTACAATAACCAAAATTGATTGTAAAGATTCTTCAATTAAGAGTCTGCAGCATAGTGTGCAAAAGTCATAAAAAGTTCAAAACAAGTAAGCAAAATCGCAATATCGCTTCTTAATGTACCTTTCCTTCCATGTTTCAAATTGTTTTCTAGGATATATCTGAAGATGGTACAAAATAGTTAACAGCTGAAAAATTATCGAGACAAACGTACAATAGTTCAGTAATATTATGAGGCCACGGACAAGTAAGACCAGGTCAGACAAATTGATAGCGCATTTCTTTAAAATAAAGCTCCTAGAAAATCGTTGCATCCTAAAAAGCAAAAGTGTGCAACCATTGTTCTCGTAAAATCAACAGTCAGGTTTTTATGGAATTATTCGTTTCTATTTTCTAATTTCTCGTCAAATTTGACCATATTGATTGGTCCGACAATCCATGTTATGGTGATCAAATTTGGAATAGTTCAACGATATGAATTGTCATATTAAAATATGTTCAGTTAATTTTTAATAAATAGGAACTTCCTATCATTCCGCTTTCCGTCGAAATCGCTTTCCGTCGACCCTTCCAAATTTGACCCAAATCCTTCAACAGCTTGCCTTTCCACCATCACTTCGTCCAGTCCACAATTTTGACTGGGCCCCAAAGTTAGCCGGGGCACGAGTTCTTAGTTTTTGCGCGATAACATAGACACAGGCCAAATTAAAAAACTCACACATCGACATCGGAATCGATTCTTGAATGAAACCTCAACAGATAAAAAGAGCGTGCTTGGTGTCAGCCAATTTTTCTTGCTTATTTCTACGGCTACGAACCGTTGTGTTGAGATCGGTTTCGGAGCCTTTAATGTCGTATGTGCATGTAGTTTGCGTGAGGCATCTCTTGTGACGGATTTCGCTTTACCCAACTCGCGCGTAGCGTTCAATGCATTTGATCCAACGCTTTGGGCCAACGATGATGAAATGATATTGTTTTGAGCTGTGGGCATGTATCGCAGCGTTCTACGCTTCCAACTAAGGTGCACATGTTAAACAAAAATATTGCATATGTTAAAAAGGCAAATGTTTTCTGCTTCTGATAAGTAAAATAAATATGCTTCTGATACGCCTGGTAGTAATAGTAAATCTGATAGTAAACATAACCCTCGGGGGGAAAATGGGGGTATATTGGGTTGACAACATCAAATGGAAGGGGCCCCTCAATCGACGGAATCATCAACGGGGCCCCCAAATGGCCGAGGCAATGGAGATTGTTCTTCGTATTATGGCTGTATGTAGATGCATCTGTAACGGTTTTTGGTCTTGTTGTATTCGCAAAAATTGAAATAGTCGATAAAAACCATATATAAATGAACATGGTCCATAGGATCCTTGAGTATTTTTATACCTTTTCCTCCTTCCTTCTAACTGAAACCTTTCCCATTTCCCCTTCTCTTCGGTTACAAACTTGATGTGTTCGATTAGGGCCAAGAATGAAAATTTTAGTTTTTGCATTAAAAGACACACACAATCCACTATCCCAGGCCAGGAATGTGAACACCATTTTTCGTGTGAAACAGCCGTCTGCTTTCGACACAAAATCGCCAAGCGGTAAGAGGGGCCCCGTATACAAGAACAGGACGGTTCCTCCCAGCCAAGAGTCCACACAATGACATCGATTTAACCATTTCTCGAATGAAACCTCAACCCACTGAAGCACCGTTGACCAAACGACCTTCCTAGACTTTTTAAAGCAACGCGAGCTTGTTGTCAATTTTTCCTGCTAATTTCTCCGGCTACGAGCCGATGTATTGAAATTTTGTTTAGGGGCCTTTAAATTTTTGTCTGTGTATGATTTGTGATTGTGGCTGTTTCAAGGGGTTTTCTATGTGGTTTAACGCAGCGCTGTTCTGCGTTCCGTGCATTGGATTTTAGCAGCAAGTGTCTCCGCGTTTTTTGGTGGGCTCGTGCACGGACCATCCAAACCAAGACACCAAATGGACGGGGCCCCTTATTGATGGGGCCCCTTATTGATGGGGCCTCCTTACAGACGGGGGCCCTTGCCGACGGGGCCCCTTCATCGAAGAGTCCACATAATCGTTGGGGCCCCGTAAACCACCTTTGAGTTTTGGCTTCAGTATAGCTGTAACGGTTTTTTATTTGTCTTCACACAAAAAGTTGTATGTAAATAGTGATAACACATCATTTTAATATTAACATGGCCCAGTTCCTTTTTGGACATATAAATACCACCCCTTCCCGATTTCCCCTATTTGTCAGTTGACCACAAAGTTGAGCAGGACCCCGCGTGAAAATTTAAGGTTTTTCGTTAAAAGCAGGCACGCTCCACGATCTCAAGCTTGAGATGTGAATACCATTTTTCGCGTGAAAACAGCTGTCTGTTTTCGGCACACATCTGCAAAACAAGTATAGGGGCCCCAGACAAGCGCAGGCACGTTTCATCCCAGCCAAATTGAAAAGCGCAGACATCGATATCGATGGAATCGTTTCTCGAATGAAACCTCTACCCACTGGAGCACCGATGCTTGCTTGATGTTAGTCAATTTTCCTGCTAATTTTACCGGCTACGAGTCGGTGTATTGATATTGTGTTTCGGGGTCTTTAAATTTTGCTAAGGTGTGTTGTATGCTTGTGTTGTGTAACGGGTTTTTGGTGGTAGTTAAGCGCAGCGTTCTGTGCATTTCATTTTAGCAGCAAGTTGCTCTGCGTGGTTTTGGGTTTGGGTGCTCGTGCACAGGCCACCCACACCAGCAAAAATTGATGGTTTCTCGCTCTGTCCAATACTTTGCGACAACGATGATGAGGTATTGATTTGAGCTGAGCGCGCGTGTCGCAGCGTTCTTCGCTTGCGACTTTGATGCAAGTATTGGCAGATTTCTTAGATCATTTAAGTGCTGCTTTGAGTAGTATGGGGCCCCGGTATTCGGTTCGGGGCCCTCAACAAAATACAGTGAGTGAAGCGATGGGAAAAATGCATTAATTAAAAATGAGTCTTTTTGAAATAGATGGTAAAAGTCCCTTCAAGGGGGGGGGGGGGGAGAATGGATACGAAGCCGAACATCCACAATGACGGGGCCCCTAGATCGCCGGGGCCCTGGCGGCCGCCCAGTCCGCCCACCGTTTAACGCGCCACTGGTTGGGGGTATTAAAAAGACACACGATCTAAGCAATCGTGCGTGTGATATGTCGCACATTTATTTCTAATCAGCTAGCGGACGCAAGTGGAAACAACATTTGAATTGAATCCATACAAAAGAGGATTTGGATTTGTTTATTACGGTGCGCGTATGGTGCTGCACCTGTCCGTCCAGAATCTGGTGGCTTGTGGTTTGAGAGTAGTTATCATGACGCGATTGACGGCAATGCCTTGGAATGGGTTCGGATCGGTAGGTTCATGTTTTGGTCGAGTGCATTCCGTGTATTTGTCTCGTCACAGCGGTAGCCGGCAGCAACAAAGTCAAGACAAACTATTACCCGAGGTGGACTGCTATGCTAAGTTCTTTTTATTATTGTTATTATTATTATTATTGGCGTAATAGCCAACGCGATCATGCCGGCCTTTTCAGGACTTGAGTATCACGTAGCCGGATAGTCACCTCTTGCTACGGCGGACGGTTCATACGCGGTTAGAACCCAAGACGGGCATGCAGATGTGCGGAATGATGGCGTTGCCGCGCGACCGCTCCTATCCAGCGGGTAACTTGCATACTGCCACACTGTCTCCTGCTCGATGCATACGCTGCAGGCAGAGGGAAGGATGCACCTCCACGATAAAAAAACACCGTCCATGAACCAGCGGTGGACCTAACGGTAGGCGGACTAGGCGGTCGCCGAAGATTTTAGTCTGTAGTATGTCGTATGTCTACAAGTGGACAGAGTATTAGCGACAAGGGCCCCCGGAAAGATGGTCGTTGGTGCCCCGTGGCTGGAGAACCATGGTCAACTGATGGTGGCGTTTATAGAAACTAAAGTTGTTATTATTTTTATATGGGTGTTGTTTGAGTTTTTATTGATTGATTAAAATTTGGACAAGTTTGATGATTAATTAGGTTGGTGTAATAATTTGGACCTTCGTGTTATGTCATGTGTAAATATGTAAACACCTTTGTGATATTATGGTTCACACAGAACAGAACCTTCTAGTTTGTTTCTTCGTTCATCACTGTCCTAGTTCCGGACACGATGCGTTCTATTTATTAATTTCATTAGTTTCACGTCAGGCGAGATACCTGAAGCCGTTTTGCCAAAGTTTCATTTTGTTGTGGGAACCGAGTTTGTCATCGGTTTCCTGTTATTTTGCAAGGTGGCAAAATGTGGGAACCATTCGCTAAAGTCGCGGACACGCGCTTCTCATTGCACACTGCAGCCGCAGTCCGTTTTGGCGTTAGCTATTGCGGTACTGGGCAGTGCGTGTGCGTATCGAAATTAGACCTGTCTAGACGGTGTGGAATGTTCGTCACACCTCACCCCTTTTTAAAGACAAATTTTTGATTTTGAAAATTTGGCTTCAGATACCTTTCCTTGTTTCTGGAATTTACACTTAAGTAAATGAGTACATTATATTGTTATGTTTATTTTATAGTTTTCTTATCTCTTAACTAGTCTAGATATGTGTACTACTTGTTCTTTGCTATTTTACCTTTTATAGTGGCGTTAGCTGATTTATTTTGTTACTATGTAGGGTCCACTATAGACTGGTTCTAATTTATGTATATTTTCTATCTAAAGATATACTATATCGTTTATCTCTACGCTTATGTTCCTTTCATCTAGTAGGCTGTTTAATAGTTTTGTTCTTTTTTTTTTGTTATTCTAAAGTTTTTCTTACTGTATCATGGGCAATTTGAAGGCGATATCTCAACACTTTTTCATATGCATCTATGTTGTATAATGGTTCCGTTTTGTTAATATTGCAGAATTCAAATGCATTCAGCTTTTTCCCGAAAACAAGTTGAAATGGCATATAATCGTGTAGGTTATTTGGTGTGATATTATAGCAAAAACAGTAAAGAGATAGCCACTCATCTCAATCATTACTACGCTCGTTTCCGAAATTTCTTAAATACTCATTAAGACACTTGTGGTTTCGCTCTAAGGCACCGATCGTTTGGGGGTGGTAAGCTGTTGAACATTTGCGATCAAGTTTTAGCAATTTACAAACTTCGTCAAAATCACCGTCATATTCTGTTCCTTGATCAGTTTTAATACATTTTATGGGTCCATATATAAGTATGCAATTATTCACAATTTCTTTAGCGATTGTAGAAGCTGATTTGTCTGGTACTGGAAAAGCCATAACGTATTTTGAAAGATCGCATTGCAGGGCAATAGCGTAGCAATTTCCTGATTCTGTTGTAGGAAAAGGTCCTATTATAGTGTCTATAGATACTACATCGAATGGTTTATTTGGCGTTATTGTAACGATTGCAGGGGTTCTCAATGGTATGGCATGTTTTTTTTATTTTGCAGCTTAAACATTGTTTAACATAGTCTGTAATTGTTTTTTTTCATGTTCGGCCATGAATAAATCGATTTTAGTTTTTTATATAGTTTGTTGATTCCGACGTGACCTCCCGTAGGCATGTCGTGGTATCTTTAATTAACATGTCAATATCAATTTTTTTATAAACCTCGACGGGTTTGTCATAGATTATTACGGCATTGTTCTTAAGAACAGCGTTGCAAATGTTTTTAAAATCTTCTTTACTAACGTATTTAAAAATGTCATCATTAGCTTGAATTGCGACATATGTTTTACCTCTCGAAGGGTTATCTTTTTCATTATTCTTGCATCAGCAAGCAATTTTAGTTTTTTGGGCAGGCCTGCCATCAATGATTTTTAATACCCTTTCTAATTCTTCTTTAATGTTCGTATTTATTGCGAGCACTTCCTCTTCGGCAAGTCTCTTACTAAATCTTTTATCGTAGATATTCAAAAATAGGGTTTTTTCCTATTTTTGTCCAGGTGAAACGTTAGTTTAGGTAGATCGAATGCTTCTAAACTATTTGTTGCAATCATATACATGGAGTTGATCAGGCTCCTTGATGTGAATTGACTCAGTTTCTTGTTTCTTTTGTTTCATAGCCCTGGTAACTATGTGCATAGCGTTCAATCTTTCCGATGTGACCGGAAATCTTGATAAAGCATCTGATACAACGTTTGATTTACCCGGGACGTATTCAACTTCGTAATCGTACTCCTCTAGATCCCATCTCATTCGTGTCAGTTTTGATGAGGGGTTTTTCATTGAGAATAAGTACACCAACGGGCGATGGTATCGCAGTTAGCTCTTGTTCTATAGTTGACTTGTTGGATTCTCCTTTCGTGAAAGCTTTGCTAGCGAAAGCTATGGGGAGTTCCATATCATCGTATTTTTGGGCTAGTACGGTTCTACAAGCTATTTTAGAGGCGTCGGTTATAATAACAAAGTCTTTAGTATAATCCGGAAATTTTAAAATGTGTGGTGATAGTAATTGGTTTTTAAGGGTATCGAAAGCTTTTTGACATATTTCGTTCCAGTGGAAAGTGGCGTTTTTTCTTAACAGTTGATATAGAGGATGTGTTATTTATTGAGCCGGTCTCGTAGTAGAGTCGTCAACTCGTACGACTTAACAACATGCCCGTCATGGGCTCAAACCCCAAATGGACCGTGCCGCCATACGTAGGACTGACTATCCTGCTATGGGGGGAAATCAATTAGTCACTGAAAGCCAAGCCCACAAGTGGTACAGGCAGGCCTTGACCGACAACGGTTGTTGTGCCAAAGAAGAAGAAGAAGTTATTTCTGCGAAATTTTTGATAAATCGACGATAGTAATTACAAAAAGCGACAAATATTCGCACTTCGTTACTATTTTGTGGTACAGGATATTTTAGGATTATCGAGTACTTTTCCTTGTCTGATTGTATACCTTCCTTCGAAATGTTGTGTCCTAAAAATGTCACTTCGTTTTTGAAAAAATGCATTTGGAGGGGTTAAGCTTTAGATTATAATCACCACCTTGCGTAAATTTTCTATATGTTGATTGATAGAGCACCCCACGACGATGATATCGTCTATGTACAAGAAAGCACATTGTGGTGGTAGTCCGCTTAAAGCGATGGACATACGTGAAAAGAATTTGGACTAATATTGAACCCG